>NW_027601397.1:0-197550 GCF_053455715.1 Rhinoraja longicauda
GGGGGAGGGAGGGAGGGGAGGGAGGGAGGGAGGGAGGGAGGAGGGAGGGAGGGAGGGAGGGAGGGAGGGAGGATGGGGAGGGAGGGGAGGGAGGAGGGGAGGGAGGGAGGGAGGGTAGGGAGGGAGGGAGGGAGGGAGGAGGGAGGGAGGGAGGGATGGGAGAGGAGGGAGGGAGGGAGGGAGGGAGGGAGGGAGGGAGGGAGGGAGGGAGGAGGGAGGGAGGGAGGGAGGGAGGGAGGGAGGGAGGGAGGGAGGGAGGGAGGGAGGAGGGATGGAGGGTAGGGCCTGTGGTGAGGGAGGGAGTGAGGGAGGCGGGATGGAGGGAGGAGGGAGCGGGAGGCTTCAGCGAGGGTTAGGGCCTGTGGGGAGGAGGGAGGGAGGGTGGGAGAGGGAGGGAGGGAGGGAGGGAGGAGGAGGGAGGAGGGAGGGAGGGAGGTAGTGAGGGAGGGAGGGAGGGAGGGAGGGAGGAGGGAGGGAGGGAGGGAGGGAGGGAGGGAGGGAGGGAGGAGGGAGGGAGGGAGGGAGAGGGAGGGAGGGAGGGAGGGAGGGGAGGGAGGGAGGGAGGGAGGGAGGGAGGGAGGGGAGGGAGGAGGGAGGGAGGGAGGGGTGTGGAGGGATGGAGGGAGGAGGGAGGGAGGGAGGCTTCCTGAGGGGAGGCCTGTGGGGAGGGAGGAGGGAGGATGGAGGGAGGGATGAGGGAGGGATGGAGGGAGGATGAGGAGGCTTCACGCGAGGGGTAGGGCCTTGGGGTGGAGGAGGGGAGGAGGAGGAGGGAGGGAGGGAGGGAGGGAGGGAGGGAGGGAGGAGGGAGGGAGGGCGGATGGAGGGAGGTAGGGAGGGAGGGAGGCTTCAGCGAGGGGTAGGGCCTTGGAGGGAGGGAGGGAGGGAGGGAGGGAGGGAGGCTTCCTAGGGGTAGGGCCTGTGGGGAGTGAGGGAGGGAGGGATGGAGGGAGGGATGGAGGGAGGAAGAGGGAGGGAGGGAGGGAGGGAGGGAGGAGGGATGGAGGGAGGGAGGGAGGGAGGGAGGAGGGAGGAGGGAGGAGGAGGAGGGGGGAGGGAGGAGGAGGGAGGGAGGGAGGGGGAGGGGAGGGAGGGAGGGAGGGAGGGAGGGGAGGGAGGGAGGGAGGGAGGGAGGGAGGGAGGGAGGGAGGGAGGGAGGAGGGAGGGAGGGAGGGAGGGAGGAGGGAGGGAGGGAGGGAGGGAGGGAGGGGAGGGAGGGAGGATGGGAGGGAGGGTTTAGGGAGGGAAGGAGGGATGGAGGGAGGGAGGGAGGGAGGAGGGAGGGATGTGAGGGAGGGATGGAGGGAGGAGGGAGGGATTTAGGGAGGGAAGGAGGGATGGAGGGAGGGAGGGAGGGAGGCTTCACCTAGGGGTAGGGCCTGTGGGGGAGGGAGGGAGGGAGGGGAGATGGAGGGAGGGATGGAGGGAGGAAGGGAGGGAGGGAGGGAGGGAGGGAGGGAGGGATGGAGGGAGGGAGGGATGGAGGGAGGGATGGAGGAATGGAGGGAGGGAGGGAGGGAGGGATGGGGGAAGGATGGAGGGAGGGAGGGGATGGAGGGGAGTGATGGAGGGAGGGAGGGATGGAGGGAGGGAGGTAGGGAGGGAGGGAGGGGAGGGAGGGAGGGGGGGAGGGATGGAGGGAGGGAGGGATGGATTGAGGGAGGGAGGGATGGAGGGAGGGAGGTATGGAGGGATGGAGGAAGGGGAGGGAGGGATTTAGGGAGGGAAGGAGGGATGGAGGGAGGGAGGGAGGGAGGCTTCACCTAGGGGTAGGGCCTGTGTGGAGGGAGGGAGGGAGGGATGGAGGGAGGGATGGAGGGAGGAAGGGAGGGAGGGGGTGGGAGGGAGGAGGGAGGGAGGGGAGGGAGGGAGGGAGGGAGGGAGGGAGGGGAGGGAGGGAGGGAGGGAGGGAGGAGGGAGGGAGGGAGGGAGGGAGGGGGGGAGGGGAGGGGAGGGAGGGAGGGAGGGAGGGAGGGGAGGGAGGGAGGGAGGGAGGGAGGGAGGGAGGGAGGGAGGGAGGGAGGGAGGGAGGGAGGGAGGAGGGAGGGAGGGAGGAGGGAGGGAGGGAGGAGGGAGGGAGGAGGGAGGGAGGGAGGGAGGGAGGGAGGGAGGGATGGAGGGAGGGAAGGAGGGATGGAGGGAGGGAGGGTGGAGGGATGGAGGGAGGGAGGGAGGGAGGGAGGCTTCACTGAGGGGTAGGGCCTGTGGGGAGGGAAGGAGGGAGGGATGGAGGGAGGGATGGAGTGAGGGATGGAGGGAGGGATGGAGGGAGGGCTTCACCGAGGGGTAGGGCCTGTGGGGAGGGAGGGAGGGAGGGAGGGAGGAGGGAGGGAGGGAGGGAGGGAGGGAGGGAGGGAGGGAGGGAGGGAGGAGGGAGGGAGGGAGGGAGGGAAGGAGAGAGGGTTAGGGTTAGGAGGGAGGGAGGGAGGAGGGAGGGAGGGAGGGAGGGAGGGAGGGAGGGAGGGAGGGGAGGGAGGGAGGGAGGGAGGGAGGGAGGGAGGGAGGGAGGGAGGGAGGGAGGGAGGGAGGGAGGGAGGGTGGGAGGAGGGATTGAGGGAGGGAGGGAGGGAGGGAGGGAGGGAGGGAGGGAGGGAGGGAGGGAGGGAGGGAGGGAGGGGAGGGAGGGAGGGAGGGAGGGAGGGAGGGGAGGGAGGGAGGGAGGGAGGAGGGATGGAGGGAGGGAGGGAAGGAGGGATGGAGGGAGGGAAGGAGGGATGGAGGGAGGGAGGGTGGGAAGGATGGAGGGAGGGAGGGAGGGAGGGAGGCTTCACTGAGGGGTAGGGCTGTGGGGAGGGAGGAGGGAGGGATGGAGGGAGGGGTGGGAGGGAGGGAGGGAGGGATGGAGGGAGGGAGGGATGGATTGAGGGAGGGAGGGAGGGAGGGAGGGAGGGATTTAGGGACAGATGGAGGGAGGGAGGGATGGATTGAGGGAGGGAGGGAGGGAGGGAGGAGGGAGGGAGGGAGGGAGGGAGGGAGGCTTCACCGAGGAGTAGGGCCTGTGGGGAGGAGGGATGGGGGAGGGATGGAGGGAGGGATGGAGGGTGGAGGCTTCACCGAGAGGGTAGGGCCTGTGGGGAGGGAGGAGGGAGGGAAGTTTCACCGAGGGGTAGGGCCCTATGGGAGGGAGGGGAGGAATGGAGGGATGGAGGGAGGGATGGAGGGAGGGAGAGAGGGAGGGAGGCTTCACCGAGGGGTAGGGCCTGTGGGGAGGGAGGGAAGTTTCACCGAGGGGTAGGGCCTATGGGGAGGGAGGGAGGGATGGAGGGATGGAGGGAGGGATGGAGGAGGGAGAGAGGGAGGGAGGGAGGGAGGGAAGGAGGGAGGGAGGGAGGGAGGGAGGGGAGGGAGGGAGGGAGGGAGGGAGGGAGGGAGGGAGGGAGGGAGGGAGGGAGGGAGGGAGGGAGGGAGGGAGGGAGGGAGGGAGGGAGGGAGGGAGGGAGGGAGGGAGGGAGGGAGGGAGGGAGGGAGGGAGGGAGGGAGGGAGGGAGGGAGGGAGGGAGGGAGGGAGGGAGAGAGGGAGGGAGGCTTCACCGAGGGGTAGGGACTGTGGGGAGGGAGGGAAGTTTCACCGAGGGGTAGGGCCCTATGGGGAGGGAGGGAGGGATGGAGGGATGGAGGGAGGGATGGAGGGAGGGAGAGAGGGAGGGAGGGAGGGAGGGAGGGAGGGAGGGAGGGAGGGAGGGAGGGAGGGAGGGAGGGAGGGAGGGAGGGAGGGAGGGAGGGAGGGAGGGAGGGAGGGAGGGAGGGAGGGAGGGAGGGAGGGAGGGAGGGATGGAGGGAGTGAGGGAGGGAGGGAGGAGGGAGGGAGGGAGGGAGAGAGGGAGGGAGGGAGGGAGGGAGGGAGGGAGGAGGGAGGGAGGGAGGAGGGAGGGAGGGAGGGAGGGAGGGAGGTAGGGAGTGAGGGAGGGAGGGAGGGAGGGATGGAGGGAGGGAGGGAGGGAGGGAGGGAGGGAGAGAGGGAGGGAGGGAGGGAGGGAGGGAGGGAGGGAGGGAGGGAGGGAGGGAGGGAGGGAGGGAGGGAGGGAGGGCAGGGAGGGAGGGAGGGAGGGAGGAGGGAGGGAGGGAGGGAGGGAGGGAGGGAGGAGGGAGGAGGGAGGGAGGGAGGGAGGGAGGGAGGGAGGGAGGAGGGAGGGAGGAAGGGAGGGAGGAAGGGAGGGAGGGATGGAGGGAGGGATGGAGTGAGGATGGAGGGAGGGAGGCTTCACCGAGGGGTAGGGCCTGTGGGGAGGGAGGGAGGGAGAGAGGGAGGGAGGGCGGGATGGAGGGAGGTAGGGAGCGAGGGAGGCTTCAGCGAGGGGTAGGGCCTGTGGGGAGGGAGGGAGGGAGGGAGGGATAGAGGAAGGGAGGGAGGGAGGGATGGAGGGAGGGAGGTAGGGAGGGAGGCTTCACTGAGGGGTAGGGCCTGTGGGGAGGGAATGAGGGAGGGATGTAGGGAGGGATGAAGTGAGGGATGGAGGGAGGGATGGAGGGAGGGCTTCACCGAGGGGTAGGGCCTGTGGGGAGGGAGGGAGGGAGGGAGGGAGGGAGGGAGGGAGGGAGGGAGGAGGGCGGGATGGAGGGAGGTAGGGAGGGAGGGAGGCTTCAGCGAGGGGTAGGGTCTTTGAGGAGGGAGGGAGGGAGGGAGGGAGGGAGGGAGGGAGGGAGGGAGGGAGGGAGGGAGGGAGGGAGGGAGGGAGGGAGGGAGGGAGGGAGGGAGGGAGGGAGGGAGGGAGGGAGGGAGGGAGGGAGGAGGGAGGGAGGGAGGGAGGGAGGGAGGGAGGGAGGGAGGGAAGGAGGGAGGGAGGGAGGGTGGCTTCATCGAGGGGTAGGGCCTGTGGGGAGGGAGGGAGGGAGGGAGGGAGGGAGGGAGGGAGGGAGGGAGGAGGGAGGGAGGGAGGGAGGGAGGGAGGGAGGGAGGGAGGGAGGGAGGGAGGGAGGGAGGGAGGGAGGGAGGAGGGAGGGAGGGATTGAGGGAGGGAGGGAGGAGGGATGGAGGGAGGGATGGAGGGAGGGATGGAGGGAGGGAAGGAGGGAGGGAGGGAGGGTGGCTTCATCGAGGGGTAGGGCCTGTGGGGAGGGAGGGAGGGAGGGATGGAGGGAGGGAGGGAGGGAGGGAGGTTGGGAGGGAGGGAGGGAGGGAGGGAGGGAGGGAGGCTTCACCGAGGGGTAGGGCCTGTGGGGAGGGAGGGGAGGGAGGGAGGGAGGGAGGGAGGGAGGGAGGGAGGGAGGGAGGGAGGGAGGGAGGGAGGGAGGGAGGGAGGGAGGGAGGGAGGTGAGGGAGGGAGGGAGGGAGGGAGGGAGGGAGGGAGGGAGGGAGGGAGGGAGGGAGGGAGGGAGGGAGGGAGGGAGGGATTGAGGGAGGGAGGGAGGGAGGGATGGAGGGAGGGATGGAGGGAGGGATGGAGGAATGGAGGGAGGGAGGGAGGGAGGGATGGAGGGAGGGAGGGAGGGAGGGATGGCTGAGGGATGGAGGGAGAGAGGGATGGAGGGAGTGATAGAGGGAGGGAGGGAGGGAGGGAGGAGGGAGGGAGGGAGTGAGGGAGGGAGGGAGGGAGGGAGTGAGGGAGGTAGGGAGGGAGGAGGGAGGGAGGGAGGGAGGGAGGGAGGGAGGGAGGGAGGGAGGGAGGGAGGAGGGAGGGAGGGAGGGAGGGAGGGTACACGGGTACGGGGCATTGTGTACACGGGGACGAGGTGTACACGGGGACGGGGTGTACGAGGGGACGGGGTGTACACGGTGAAAGGGGCTGCGTGTACACGGGGACAGTGTAGCGTGTACACGGGGATGGGGTGTACACGGGGACGGGGTGTACACCTGGACGGGGCTACGTGTACACGGGGACGGGGCTGCGTGTACACGGGGACGGGGTGTACACGGGGACGGGGCAGCGTGTACACGGGTCGGGGTGTACACGAGGACGGGGCAGCGTGTACACGGGGACCGGGCAGCGTGTACACGGGGACGGGGTATACACGGGGACGGGGTGTATACGGGGACGGCGCAGCGTGTACACGGGGACGTGCTGTACACGGGGACGGGGCATCGTGTACACGGGGACGGGCGTACACGGGGACGGGGTGTACACCGGGACGGGGGCGTACACGAGGACGGGGCGTACACAGGGACGGGGCAACGTGTACACGGAGACGGGGTGTATACGGGGACGGGGTGTACACGGGGACGGGGTGTACACGGGGACGGGTGTACACCTGGAAGGGGCTACGTCTACACGGGGACGGGGGCAGCGTGTACACGGGGACGGGGTGTACACGGGGACGGGTGTTCACGGGGATGGGTCAGAGTGTACACGGGGACGGGTGTACACGGGGACGGGATGTACACGGGGACGGGGTGTGCACCTGGACGGGGCTACGTGTACACGGGGACGGGGCTGCGTGTACACGGGGACGAGGTGTACACGGGGACGAGGTGTACACGGGGACGGGGCAGCGTGTACACGGGGACCGGGCAGCGTGTACACTGGGGACGGGGTGTAAACGGGGACGGGGTGTATACGGGGGACAGCGCAGCGTGTACACGGGGACATGCTGTACACGGGGACGGGGCATCGTGTACACGGGGACGGACGTACACGGGGAGGGGGTGTACACGGGGACGGGGCGTACACGAGGACGGGGCGTACACGGGGACGGGGCAACGTGTACACGGAGACGGGGTGTACACGGGGACGGGGTGTACACGGGGACGGGGTGTGCACGGGGACGGGGTGTACACCTGGACGGGGCTACATGTACACGGGGACGGGGTGTACACGGGGACGGGGTGTACACGGGGACGGGTGTTCACGGGGGACGGGTCAGAGTGTACACGGGGACGGGGTGTACACGGGGACGGGATGTACACGGGGACGGGGCGTACACGGGGACGGGTCGTACACGGGGACGTGGCTGCGTGTACAGGGGGACAGGGCAAACGTGTACACGGACACGGGGTGTACACGGGGACGGGGTGTACATGGGGACAGGGCGTACACGGTCACTGGGCAGCGTGTACACGGTGAAGTGTGTACACATGGACGGGGTGTACACGGGGACGGGGTGTACACGGGGACGGGGTGTACACGGGGAGAGGGCGTACATGGGGATGTGGCGTACAGGGGGACGGGGCTGCATGTACACTGGGACGGGGCAGCGTGTACGCGGGGACGGGGTGTACACGGGAAGGGTGTATACGGGGACGGCGCAGCATGTACACGGGGACGGTTCGTACACGGCGACGGGGCAACGTGTACACGGGGACGGGGTGTACAAGGGGACGGGGTGTACAATGGGACGGGGTGTACACGGGGACGGCGCAGTGTGTACACGGGGACGGGGCATACACGGGTACGGGGTGTACACGGGGACGGGTGTACACGGGAACGGGGTGTACACGGGGATGGGGTGTACACGGGCACGGGGAGTACGCGTGGACGGGGTGTACACGGGGACGGGGTGTACACGGGGACGGGGCTGCGGGTAAACAGGGACGGGGCTGCGTGTACACGGTAACGGGGCAGCGTGTACACGGGGACGGGTTGTACACGGGGACGGGGCGTATACGGGGACGGGGCGTACACGGGGACGTGGCTGCATGTACACGGGGACGGGGCATCGTCTACACGGTGACGGTGTGTACACGGGGTCGGTGTGTACACGGGGACGGGGCGTACACGGGGACTGGGCAGCGTGTACACGGGGACGGGGTGTACACGTGGACGGGGTGTACACGGGACGCGGTGTACAAGGGGACGGGGCTGCGTGTACACGGGGACGGGGTGTACACGGGGACGGTATACATGGGGACGGGGTGTACACGGGGAAATGGTGTACACAGGGACGGGGCTGCATGTACACGGGGACGGGGTGTACAAGGGGACGGGGTGTACACGGGGACGGGATGTACAAGGGGACGGGGTGTACACGGGGACGGGGCATTGTGTACACGGGGACGAGGTGTACACGGGGACGTGGTGTACGAGGGGATGGGGCAGCGTGTACACGGGGAAGGGGTGTACACGGGGACGGGGTGTACACGGTGACGGGGATGCGTGTACACGGGGACGGTGTAGCGTGTACACGGGGACGGAGTGTACACGGGGACGGGGTGTACACCTGGACGGGGCTACGTGTACACGGGGACGGGGCAGCGTGTACACGGGGACAGTGTAGCGTGTACACGGGGACGGGGTGTACACGGGTACAGGGCGTATACGGGGACGGGGCGTACACGGGGACGTGGCTGCATGTACACGGGGACGGGGCATCGTCTACACGGTGACGGTGTGTACACGGGGTTGGGGTGTACACGGGGACGGGGCGTACACGGGGACTGGGCAGCGTGTACACGGCGACGGGGTGTACACGTGGAAGGGGTGTACACGGGGACGGGGTGTACAAGGGGACGGGGCTGCGTGTACACGGGGACGGGGTGTACACGGGGACGGTATACACGGGGACGGGGTGTACACGGGGAAATGGTGTACACAGCGACGGGGCTGCATGTACACGGGGACGGGGTGTACAAGGGGACGGGGTGTACACGGGGACGGGATGTACAAGGGGACGGGGTGTACACGGGGACGGGGCATTGTGTACACGGGGACGAGGTGTACACGGGGACGTGGTGTACGAGGGGATGGGGCAGCGTGTACACGGGGAAGGGGTGTACACGGGGACGGGGTGTACACGGTGACGGGGATGCGTGTACACGGGGACGGTGTAGCGTGTACACTGGGACGGGGTGTACACGGGGACGGGGTGTACACCTGGACGGGGCTACGTGTACACGGGGACGGGGCAGCGTGTACACGGGGACGGTGTAGCGTGTACACGGGGACGGGGTGTTCACGGGGACGGGGCGTATACGGGGACGGGGCGTACACGGGGACGTGGCTGCATGTACACGGGGACGGGGCATCGTCTACACGGTGACGGTGTGTACACGGGGTCGGGGTGTACACGGGGACGGGGCGTACACGGGGACTGGGCAGCGTGTACACGGGGACGGGGTGTACACGTGGACGGGGTGTACACGGGGACGGGGGTGTACAAGGGGACGGGGCTGCGTGTACACGGGGACGTGGTGTACACGGGGACGGTATACACGGGCCGGGGTGTACACGGGGAAATGGTGTACACAGCGACGGGGCTGCATGTACTCGGGGACGGGGTGTACACGGGGACGGGGCATTGTGTACACGGGGACGAGGTGTACACGGGGACGTGGTGTACGAGGGGATGGGGCAGCGTGTACATGGGGAAGGGGTGTACACCTGGACGGGGCTACGTGTACACGGGGACGGGGCAGCGTGTACACGGGGACGGTGTAGCGTGTACACGGGGACGGGGTGTACACGGGGACGGGGTGTACACCTGGACGGGGCTACGTGTACACGGGGGCGGGGCAGCGTGTACACGGGGACGGGGTGTACACGGGGACGGGGTGTACACGAGGACGGGGCAGCGTGTACACGGGGACCAGGCAGCGTGTACACGGGGACGGGGTGTACACGGGGACGGCGTGTATACGGGGACGGCGCAGCGTGTACACGGGGACGTGGTGTACACGGGGACGGGGCATCGTGTACACGGGGACGGGGCGTACACGGGGACGGGGTGTACACGGGGACGGGGCGTACACGGGGACGGGGCGTACACGGGGACGGGGCAACGTGTACACGGAGACGGGGTGTACACGGAGACGGGGTGTACACGGGGACGGGGCGTGCACGGTCACGGTTCAACATGTACACGGGGAAGGGTGGACACGTGGACGGGGTGTACACGGGGAAGGGGCGTAGACGGGGACGGGGCAGCGTGTACACGGGGACGGGGTGTACACGGGGACGGGGTGTTCACGGGGACGGGGCAGCGTGTAAACGGGGACGGATCAGAGTTTACACGGGGACGGGTGTACACGGGGACGGGGTGTACACGGGGACGGGGCGTACACGGGGACGGGTCGTACACGGGGACGTGGCTGCGTGTACAGCGGGACGGGGCAACGTGTACACGGACACGGGGTGTACACGGGGACGGGGTGTACACGGGGACAGGGCGTACACGGGGACGGGGCGTACACGGTCACGGGGCAGCGTGTACACGGGGAAGGGTGGACACGTGGACGGGGTGTACACGGGGACGGGGTGTACACGGGGACGGGGTGTACACGGGGAGAGGGCGTACACGGGGACGGGGCGTACACGGGGACGGGGCTGCGTGTACACTGGGACGGGGCAGCGTGTACGCGGGGACGGGGTGTACACGGGGAAGGATGTATACGGGGACGGGGCAGCATGTACACGGGGACGGTTCGTACACGGCGACGGGGCAACGTGTACACGGGGACGGGGTATACACGGGGACGGGGTGTACACGGGGACGGGGTGTACAATGGGATGGGGTGTACACGGGGACGGCGCAGCGTGTACACGGGGACGGGGCTTACACGGGTACGGGGTCTACACGGGGTCGGGGTGTATACGGGAACGGGGTGTACACGGGGATGGGGTGTACACGGGCACCGGGAGTACGCGTGGACGGGGTGTACACGGGGATGGGGTGTACACCTGGACGGGGCTACGTGTACACGGGGACGGGGCAGCGTGTACACGGGGACGGGGTGTACACGGGGACGGGGTGTACACGGGGAAGGGTCAGCGTGTACACGGGGACGGGGTGTACACGAGGACGGGGCAGCGTGTACACGGGGACCGGGCAGCGTGTACACGGGGACGGGGTGTACACGGGGACGGCCTGTATACGGGGACGGCGCAGCGTGTACACGGGGACGTGGTGTACACGGGGGCGGGGCATTGTGTACACGGGTACGGGACGTACACGGGGACGGGGTGTACACGGGGATGGGGCGTACACGGGGACGGGGCGTGCACGGGGACGGGGCAACGTTTACACGGAGACGGGGTGTACACGGGGACGGGGTGTACACGGGGACAGGGCGTATACGGGGAAGGGGCGTACACGGGGACGGAACAGCGTGTACACGGGGACGGGTGTACACGTGGATGGGGTGTACACGGGGACGGGGTGTACACGGGGAGAGAGCGTACACGGGGCGGGGCTGCGTGTACACTGGGACGGGGCAGCGTGTACGCGGGGACGGGGTGTACATGGGGAAGTGTGTATACGGGGACGGGGCAGCATGTACACGGGGACGGTTCGTACACGGCGACGGGGCAACGTGTACAAGGGGACGGGGTGTACACGGGGACGGGGCGTACATGGGGACGGGGCAGCGTGTACACGGGACGGGGTGTGCACGGGGACGGTGTGTACACGGGGACGGGGATGCGTGTACACGGGGACAGGGCAGCGTGCACACGGGGATGGGGTGTACACGGGGACGGGGCAGCGTGTACACGGGGACGGGGCATACACGTGTACGGGGTGTACACGGGGACGTGGTGTACACGGGGAAGGGGCAGCGTGTACACGGGGACGGGGTGTACACGAGGACTGGGCAGCGTGTACACGGGGACCGGGAAGCGTGTACACGGGGACGTGGTGTACACGGGGACAGGGCATCGTGTACACTGGGACGGGACGTACGCGGGGACGGGGTGTACACGGGGACGGGGCGTACACGGGGACGGGGCGTACACGGGGACGGGGCAAAGTGTACACGGAGACGGGGTGTACACGGGGACGGGGTGTACACGGGGACAGGGCGTACACAGGGAAGGGGCGTGCACGGGGACGGAGCAGCGTGTACACGCGGACGGGTGTACACGTGGACGGGGTGTACACGGGGACGGGGTGTACACGGGGACGGGGTGTACACGGGGAAGGGGCAGCGTGTACACGGGGACGGGGCTGCGTGTATACGGGGACGGGGCAGCATGTACACGGGGACGGTTCGTACACGGCGACGGGGGCAACGTGTACAAGGGGACGGGGTGTACACGGGGACGGGGCGTACACGGGGAAGGGGCGTACACGGGGACGGGTCACCGTGTACACGGGACGTGGTGTGTACGGGGACGGGGTGTACACGGGGACAGGGCTGCGTGTACACGGGGACGGGGCAGCGTGCACACGGGGATGGGGTGTACACGTGGACGGGGCAGCGTGTACACGGGGACGGGGCATACACGTGTACGGGGTGTACACGGGGACGGGGTGTACACGGGAACGGGGTGTACACGGGGATGGGGTGTACACGGGGACGGGGTGTACACGGGGACGGGGTGTACACGGGGACGGGGCTGCGTGTAAACGGGGACGGGGCTGCGTGTACACGGTGACGGGGCATCGTGTACACGGGGACGGGGTGTACACGGGGACGGAGTGCACGCGGGGATGGGATGTACACGGGGACGGGGCAGCGTGTACACGGGGACGGGGCATACACGGGTACGGGTTGTACACGGGGACCGGGTGTACACGGGGACGGGTGTACACGGGGACGGGGCAGCGTGTACACGGGGATGGGGTATATACGGGGAAAGGGTGTACACGGGGACGGGGTGCACACGGGGATGGGATGTACACGGGGACGGGGCAGCGTGTACACGGGGACGGGGCATACACGGGTACGGGGTGTACAAGGGGACCGGGTGTACACGGGAACGGGGTGTACACGGGGATGGGGTGTACACGGGGACGGGTCACCGTGTACACGGGACGTGGTGTGTACGGGGACGGGGTGTACACGGGGACAGGGCTGCATGTACACGGGGACGGGGCAGCGTGCACACGGGGATGGGGTGTACACGTGGACGGGGCAGCGTGTACACGGGGACGGGGCATACACGTGTACGGGGTGTACACGGGGACGGGGTGTACACGGGAACGGGGTGTACACGGGGATGGGGTGTACACGGGGACGGGGTGTACACGGGGACGGGGTGTACACGGGGACGGGGCTGCGTGTAAACGGGGACGGGGCTGCGTGTACACGGTGACGGGGCATCGTGTACACGGGGACGGGGTGTACACGGGGACGGAGTGCACGCGGGGATGGGATGTACACGGGGACGGGGCAGCGTGTACACGGGGACGGGGCATACACGGGTACGGGTTGTACACGGGGACCGGGTGTACACGGGGACGGGTGTACACGGGGACGGGGCAGCGTGTACACGGGGATGGGGTATATACGGGGAAAGGGTGTACACGGGGACGGGGTGCACACGGGGATGGGATGTACACGGGGACGGGGCAGCGTGTACACGGGGACGGGGCATACACGGGTACGGGGTGTACAAGGGGACCGGGTGTACACGGGAACGGGGTGTACACGGGGATGGGGTGTACACGGTGCCGGGGAGTACACGGGGACGGGGTGTACACGGGGACGGGGTGTACACGGGGACGGGGCTGCGTGTAGACGGGGACGGGGCCGCGTGTACACAGGGACGGGGCAGCGTGTACGCGGGGACGGGGTGTACACGGGGACGGGTGTACACGGGGACGGGGTGTACACGGGGAAATGGTGTCCACAGGGACGGGGCTGCGTGTACACGGGGACGGGGTGTACAAGGGGACGGGGTGTACACGGGGACGGGGTGTACAAGGGGACGTGGTGTACACGGGGACGAGGTGTACACGGGGACGTTGTGTACGAGGGGACGGTGCAGCGTGTACACGGGGAAGGGGTGTACATGGGGACGGGGTGTACACGGTGCCGGGGCTGCGTGTATACGGGGACGGGGTAGCGTGTACACGGGGACGGGGTGTACACGGGGACGGGGCTGTGTGTACACGGGACGGGGTGTGCACGGGGACGGGGTGTACACGGGGACGGGGTGTACACGGGGACGGGGTGTACACGGGAACGAGGAGTACACGGGGACGGGGCGTACTCGGGGACGGGGCGTACACGGGAACGGGGCAGCGTGTACACGGGACGGGGTGTGCACGGGGACGGGGTGTACAAGGGGACGGGGCTGCGTGTACACGGGGACGGGGCAGCGTGCACACGGGGATGGGGTGTACACGGGGACGGGGCAGCGTGTACACGGGGATGCGGCTGCGTGTACACGGTGACGGGGCAGCGTGTACACGGGGACGGGGGTGTACAAGGGGATGGGGCATCGTGTACACTGGGACGTGGTTGCGTGTACACGGTGACGGGGTGTACACGGGGACGGGGCTGCGTGTACACGGGGACGTGGTGTACACGGGGACGGGGTGTACACGGGGACGGGGCGTACACGGGGACGGGGCGTACACGGGGTCGGGGTGTACAAGGGGACGGGGTGTACACGGGGACGGGGCATTGTGTACACGGGGACGAGGTGTACACGGGGACGTGGTGTACGAGGATCGGGGCAGCGTGTACACGGGGACGAGGTGTACACGGGTACGGGGTGTACACGGTGACGGGGCTGCGTGTACACGGGGACGCGGCAGCGTGTACACGGGGACGGGGTGTACACGGGGACGGGGTGTACACGGGGACGGGGTGCACACGGGGATGGGGTGTACACGGGGACGGGGCAGCGTGTACACGGGGACGGGGTGTACACGAGGACGGGGCCGCGTGTACACGGGGACCGGGCAGCGTGTACACGGGGACGGGGTGTACACGGGGACGTGGTGTACACGGGGACGGGGCATCGTGTACACGGGGACGGGGCGTACACAGGGACGGAGAAGCGTGTACACGGGGACAGCGTGTACACGGGGACGGGACGTACACGGGGACGGGTCAGCGTGTACACGGGGACGGGTGTACACGGGGACGGGGCGTACACGGGGAGAGGTCGTACACAGGTACGGGGCTACGTGTACACGGGGAAGGGGTGTACACGGAGACGGGGTGTACAAGGGGACGGGGTGTACACGGGGACGGGGTGTACACGGGGACGAGGAGTACACGGGGACGAGGCGTACACGGGTACGGGGCCGTACAGGTTTCGGAAGGGTTTATCCCCTGTGTGCATGCCTGGTGACGGGGAGGATGGGGGGGAGCCGGACATCGGGACACTGGGCTTGGTAGCGGGTTGGGGACGGACGGAGAATTCCGGTATCAACGCCGTCACGCCGCTGCTGTACGTGGCAGTGCCAGTGGCAGACATGGACCTGTGCCGGCAGGCAGACTACAAGGGCGAGGAGCCCACGTTCACGGATAACATGCTCTATGCTGGACACACCGGAGACACGCGGGGACACTCGTGCTAGGGAGACAGTGGGGGGTCGCTGTTCTTCCCGGAGAAGGGGGGCAAGTGCGTGACGAGAGGGGTGGTCTCCTTCGGGCCCCCCGACTGCAGTGGTCAGGGCGTGTACACGCGTGTGGGTCGTTACACTGCCTGGGTGACACGTGTGATGGAGAGGGGCGAAGAGGAGCGGGAGGTGGACGAGGTGGAGGAGGAGGATGAGTGGCTTTGATTCGGAATAAATACGAGGCGATAGAAGGACTAGAAACTGCGGTGGTGTATGCGTAAAACTACACAGAAACTACACATTAACTACAAAGAATGTACACAGAAGCTGCGCACAAAGTGCACAGAAACTACACAGAAACTACGCACAAACTACACACAAACTACACACAAACTACGCTAACTACACAGATTGTGGACAAATGACTCACCAACGAAGCAAACCCTAAACACAGAAACTACACACAAATTATCCAGAGACTACATCTATGCGGAAATCAACAAATACCACGTAAAACTAAGCTTAAACTATGCAGAAACTTGACACGAACTATGTAGAACCATATGGCAGCCATGCACAAACTGCAGTAAACCTGACAGGAACTGCACTCAATGTGGGCACAACATGCCGGAGCCACACACAAGCTTCAGACAAACGATGGAGAATCTACACACAATCTGTGCAGAATCTATAGATAAACTATGTACGGGGACGGGGTGTAACCGGGCACGAGGCAGCGTGTACACGGGGACGGGGTGTACACGGGGAAGGGGCGTACACGGGGACGGGGCAGCGTGTACACGGGGACGGGCCGTACACGGGGACGGGGCATACACGGGGACTTGGCTGCGTGTACACGGGGACGGGGCATCGTGTACACGGGGACGGTGTACACGGGGAAGGGGCGTACACGGGGACGGGGCAGCGTGTACACAGGGACGGGGCAGCGTGTACGCGGGGACGGGGTGTACACTGGGACGGGTGTACACGGGGACGGGGTGGACACGGGGAAATGGTGTACACAGGGACGGGGCTGCGTGTACACGGGGACGGGGTGTACAAGGGGACGGGGTGTACACGGGGACGGGGTGTACACGGGGACAGGGCATTGTGTACACGGGGACGGGGTATACACGGGGACGTGGTGTACGAGGGGACGGGGCAGCGTGTACACGGGGACGGGGTGTGCACGGGGACGGGGTGTACACGGTGACGGGGCTGCGTATAAACGGGGACGGGGTAGCGTGTACAAGGGGACGGGTGTACACGGGGACGGGGTGTACACGTGGACGGGGCTACGTGTACACGGGGACGGGGCAGAGTGTACACGGGGACGGGGTGTACACGGGGACGGGGTGGACGCGGGGACGGGGTGTACACGGGTACGGGGCAGCGTGTACACGGGGACGCGGTGTACACGAGGACGGGGCAGCGTGTACACGGGGACCGGGCAGCGTGTACACGGGGACGGGGTGTACACGGGGACGGGGTGTATACGGGGACGGCGCAGCGTGTACACGGAAACGTGGTGTACACGGGGACGGGGCATCGTGTACACGGGGCCGGGGCGTACACAGGGACGGAGCAGCGTGTACACGGCGACAGCGTGTACACGGGGACGGGGTGTCCACGGGGACGGGGCGTACACGGGGACGGGGCGCGCACGGGGACGTGGCTGCGTGTACACGGGGACGGGGCAACGTGTACACGGGGACAGGGCGTACACGGGGACGGGGCGTACACGGGGACGGGGCAGCGTGTACACGGGGACGGGTGTAAAACGTGGACGGGGTGTACACGGGGACGGGGTTGCGTGTACACTGGGAAGGGGCAGCGTGTACGCGGGGACGGGGTGTACACGGGGAAGGGAGTATACGTGGACGGGGCAGCATGTACACGGGGACGGTTCGTACACGACGACGGGGCAACGTGTACACGGGAACGGGGTGTACACGGGGAAGGGGTGTACAAGGGGACGGGGTGCACACGGAGACGGGGTGTACACGGGGACGGGGTGTACACGGTGACGGGGCTGCGTGTAAACGGGGACGGGGTAGCGTGTACACGGGGACGGGGTGTACACGGGGACGGGGTGTACACGTGGACGGGGCTACGTGTACACGGGGACGGGGCAGAGTGTACACGGGGACGGGGTGTACACGGGGACGGGGTGTACGCGGGGACGGGGTGTACACGGGTACGGGCCAGCGTGTACACGGGGACGCGGTGCACACGAGGACGGAGCAGCGTGTACACGGGGACCGGGCAGCGTGTACACGGGGACGGGGTGTACACGGGGACGGGGTGTATACGGGGACGGCGCAGCGTGTACACGGGGACGTGGTGTACACGGGGCGGGGCATCGTGTACACGGGGCCGGGGCGTACACAGGGACGGAGCACCGTGTACACGGCGACAGCGTGTATACGGGGACGGGAAGTACACGCGGACGGGTAAGCGTGTACACGGGGACGGGTGTACACGGGGACGGGTTGTACACGGGGACAGGGCGTACACGGGGACGGGGCGCGCACGGGGACGTGGCTGCGTGTACACGGGGACGTGGCAACGTGTACACGGGGACAGGGCGTACACGGGAACGGGGCGTACACGGGGAAGGGGCAGCGTGTACACGGGGACGGGTGTAAACGTGGACGGGGTGTACACGGGGACGGGGCTGCGTGTACACTGGGACGGGGCAGCGTGTACGCGGGGACGGGGTGTACACGGAGAAGGGAGTATACGTGAACGGGGCAGCATGTACACGGGGACGGTTCGTACACGACGACGGGGCAACGTGTACACGGGAACGGGGTGTACACGGGGAAGGGGTGTACAAGGGGACGGGGTGCACACGGGGACGGGGTGTACAGGGGACGAGGAGTACACGGGGACGGGGCGTACTCGGGGACGGGGCGTACACGGGGACGGGGCAGCGTGTACACGGGACGGGGCAGCGTGCACACGGCGACAGCGTGTATACGGGGACGGGAAGTACACGCGGACGGGTAAGCGTGTACACGGGGACGGGTGTACACGGGGACGGGTTGTACACGGGGACAGGGCGTACACGGGGACGGGGCGCGCACGGGGACGTGGCTGCGTGTACACGGGGACGGGGCAACGTGTACACTGGGACGGGGCATACACTGGTACGGGGTGTACACGGGGACGGGGTGTACACGCTGACGGGGTGTACACGGGGATGGGGAGTACACGGGGACGGGGAGTACACGGGGACGGGGTGTACACGGGGGCGGGGCGTCGTGTACGCGGGGACAGGGTGTACACGGGGATGGGGCTGCGTGTAAACGGGGACGGGGCTGCGTGTACACGGTGAAGGGGCAGCGTGTACACGGGGACGGGGTGTACACGGGGATCGGGCATCGTGTACACTGGGACGTGGTTGCGTGTACACGGGGAAGGGGTGTAAACGGGGACGCGGCTGCGTGTATACGGGGACGGGGTGTACACGGGGACGGGGTGTACACGGGGACGTGGCTGCATGTACACGGGGACGGGGCATCGTGTACACGGGGACGGTGTGTAAACGGGGTCGGGGTGTACACGGGGACGGGGCGTACACGGGGACGGGGCGTAACGGGGACGGGGCAGCGTGTACACGGGGACGGGGTGTACACGGGGAAGGGGTGTACATGGGGACGGGGCATCGTGTACACGAGGACGGGGTTTACACGGGGACGGGGTGCACGCGGGGACGGGGCTGCGTGTACACGGGGACGGGGTATACACGGGGACGTGTGTACACGGGGACGTGGTGTACACGTGGACGGGGTGTGACCGGGGACGAGGCAGCGTGTACACGGGGACGGGGCAGCTTGTACACGGGGACCGGGTGTACACGGGGACGGGGTGTACACGGGGACGGGGCAGCGTGTATACGGGGACGGGGTGTACACGAGGACGGGGCAGCGTGTACACGGGGACCGGGCAGCGTGTACACGGGGACGGGGTGTACACGGGGACGGGGTGTACACCTGGACGGGGCTACGTGTACACGGGGACGGGGCAGCGTGTACACGGGGAAGGGGTGTACACGGGGACAGGGTGTACAAGGGGACGGGGCAGCGTGTACACGGGGGCGGGGTGTACACGAGGACGGGGCAGCGTGTACACGGGTACCGGGCAGCGTGTACACGGGGACGGGGTGTACACGGGGAAGGGGTGTACACGGGGACGGGGTGTACACGGGGACGGGGTGTACACGGGGACGGGGTGTACACGAGCACGGGGCAGCGTGTACACGGGGACCGGGCAGCGTGTACACGGGGACGGGGTGTACACGGGGACGGGGTGTACACCTGGACGGGGCTACGTGTACACGGGGACGGGGCAGCGTGTACACGGGGACGGGGTGTACACGGGGACGGGGTGTACACGGGGACGTGGCAGCGTGTACACGGGGACGGGGTGTACACGGGGACGGGGTGTACACGGGGACGGTGTGTACACGGGGACGGGGTGTACACGGGGATGGGGTGTACACGGGGACGGGGCAGCGTGTACACGGGGACGGGGTGTACACGAGGACGGGGCAGCGTGTACACGGGGACCGGGCAGCGTGTACACGGGGACGGGGTGTACACGGGGACGGGGCAGCGTGTACACGGGGACGGGGTGTACACCTGGACGGGGCTACGTGTACACGGGGACGGGGCAGCGTGTACACGGGGACGGGGTGTACACGGGGACGGGGTGTACACGGGGACGGGGTGTATACGGGGACGGCGCAGCGTGTACACTGGGACGTGGTGTACACGGGGACGGGGCATCGTGTACACGGGGACGGGGCGTACACAGGGACGGAGCAGCGTGTACACGGGGACAGTGTGTACACGGGGACGGGACGTACACGGGGACGGGGCGTACACGGGGACGGGGTGTACACGGGGACAGGGCGTACACGGGGACGGGACGTACACGGGGACGGGGCGTACACGGGGACGGGGTGTACACGGGAACAGGGCGTACACGGGGACGAGGCAGCGTGTACACGGGGACGGGTGTACACGTGGACGGGGTGTACACGGGGACGGAGTGTACACGGGGACGTGTGTAAACGGGGAGAGGGCGTACACGGGGACGGGGCGTACACGGGGACGGGGCTGCGTGTGCACGGGGACGGGGCAGCGTGTACACGGGGACGGGGTGTGCACGGGGACGGGGTGTACATGGGGACGGGGTGTACACGGGGACGGGGTGTACACGGGGACGGGGTGTACACGGGGACGGGGCAGCGTGTATACGGGAACGGGGTGTACACGAGGACGGGGTGTACACCTGGACGGGGCTACGTGTACACGGGGACGGGGCAGCGTGTACACGGGGACGGGGTGTACACGGGGACGGGGTGTACACGGGGACGGGGCAGCGTGTACACGGGGACGGGGTGTACACGAGGACGGGGCAGCGTGTACACGGGTACCGGGCAGCGTGTACACGGGGACGGGGTGTACACGGGGACGGGGTGTACACCTGGACGGGGCTACGTGTACACGGGGACGGGGCAGCGTGTACACGGGGACGGGGTGTACACGGGGACGGGGTGTACACGGGGACGTGGCAGCGTGTACACGGGGACGGGGTGTACACGGGGACGGGGTGTACACGGGGACGGGGTGTACACGGGGACGGGGTGTACACGGGGATGGGGTGTACACGGGAACGGGGCAGCGTGTACACGGGGAAGGGGTGTACACGAGGACGCGGCAGCGTGTACACGGGGACCGGGCAGCGTGTGCACGGGGACGGGGTGTACACGGGGACGGGGCAGCGTGTACACGGGGACGGGGTGTACACCTGGACGGGGCTACGTGTACACGGGGACGGGGCAGCGTGTACACGGGGACGGGGTGTACACGGGGACGGGGTGTACACGGGGTCGGGGCAGCGTGTACACGGGGACGGGGTGTACACGGGGACGGGGTGTACACGGGGACGGGGTGTACACGGGGACGGGGTGTACACGGGGACGGGGCAGCGTGTACACGGGGACGGGGCAACGTGTACACGGGGACAGGGCGTACACGGGTTAGGGGCGTACACGGGGAAGGGGCAGCGTGTACACGGGGACGGGTGTAAACGTGGACGGGGTGTACACGGGGACGGGGCTGCGTGTACACTGGGACGGGGCAGCGTGTACGCGGGGACGGGGTGTACACGGAGAAGGGAGTATACGTGAACGGGGCAACATGTACACGGGGACGGTTCGTACACGACGACGGGGCAACGTGTACACGGGAACGGGGTGTACACGGGGAAGGGGTGTACAAGGGGACGGGGTGCACACGGGGACGGGGTGTACAGGGGACGAGGAGTACACGGGGACGGGGCGTACTCGGGGACGGGGCGTACACGGGGACGGGGCAGCGTGTACACGGGACGGGGCAGCGTGCACACGGGGATGGGGTGTACACGGGGACGGGGCAGCGTGTACACTGGGACGGGGCATACACTGGTACGGGGTGTACACGGGGACGGGGTGTACACGCTGACGGGGTGTACACGGGGATGGGGAGTACACGGGGACGGGGAGTACACGGGGACGGGGTGTACACGGGGGCGGGGCGTCGTGTACGCGGGGACGGGGTGTACACGGGGATGGGGCTGCGTGTAAACGGGGACGGGGCTGCGTGTACACGGTGAAGGGGCAGCGTGTACACGGGGACGGGGTGTACACGGGGATCGGGCATCGTGTACACTGGGACGTGGTTGCGTGTACACGGGGAAGGGGTGTACACGGGGACGCGGCTGCGTGTATACGGGGACGGGGTGTACACGGGGACGGGGTGTACACGGGGACGTGGCTGCATGTACACGGGGACGGGGCATCGTGTACACGGGGACGGTGTGTAAACGGGGTCGGGGTGTACACGGGGACGGGGCGTACACGGGGACGGGGCGTAACGGGGACGGGGCAGCGTGTACACGGGGACGGGGTGTACACGGGGAAGGGGTGTACATGGGGACGGGGCATCGTGTACACGGGGACGGGGTATACACGGGGACGTGTGTACACGGGGACGTGGTGTACACGTGGACGGGGTGTGACCGGGGACGAGGCAGCGTGTACACGGGGACGGGGCAGCTTGTACACGGGGACCGGGTGTACACGGGGACGGGGTGTACACGGGGACGGGGCAGCGTGTATACGGGGACGGGGTGTACACGAGGACGGGGCAGCGTGTACACGGGGACCGGGCAGCGTGTACACGGGGACGGGGTGTACACGGGGACGGGGTGTACACCTGGACGGGGCTACGTGTACACGGGGACGGGGCAGCGTGTACACGGGGAAGGGGTGTACACGGGGACAGGGTGTACACGGGGACGGGGCAGCGTGTACACGGGGACGGGGTGTACACGAGGACGGGGCAGCGTGTACACGGGTACCGGGCAGCGTGTACACGGGGACGGGGTGTACACGGGGAAGGGGTGTACACGGGGACGGGGTGTACACGGGGACGGGGTGTACACGGGGACGGGGCAGCGTGTACACGGGGACGGGGCAGCGTGTACACGGGGACGGGGTGTACACGGGGACGGGGTGTACACGGGGACGGGGTGTACACGGGGACGGGGTGTACACGGGGACGGGGCAGCGTGTACACGGGGACGGGGCAACGTGTACACGGGGACAGGGCGTACACGGGAACGGGGCGTACACGGGGAAGGGGCAGCGTGTACACGGGGACGGGTGTAAACGTGGACGGGGTGTACACGGGGACGGGGCTGCGTGTACACTGGGACGGGGCAGCGTGTACGCGGGGACGGGGTGTACACGGAGAAGGGAGTATACGTGAACGGGGCAACATGTACACGGGGACGGTTCGTACACGACGACGGGGCAACGTGTACACGGGAACGGGGTGTACACGGGGAAGGGGTGTACAAGGGGACGGGGTGCACACGGGGACGGGGTGTACAGGGGACGAGGAGTACACGGGGACGGGGCGTACTCGGGGACGGGGCGTACACGGGGACGGGGCAGCGTGTACACGGGACGGGGCAGCGTGCACACGGGGATGGGGTGTACACGGGGACGGGGCAGCGTGTACACTGGGACGGGGCATACACTGGTACGGGGTGTACACGGGGACGGGGTGTACACGCTGACGGGGTGTACACGGGGATGGGGAGTACACGGGGACGGGGAGTACACGGGGACGGGGTGTACACGGGGGCGGGGCGTCGTGTACGCGGGGACGGGGTGTACACGGGGATGGGGCTGCGTGTAAACGGGGACGGGGCTGCGTGTACACAGTGAAGGGGCAGCGTGTACACGGGGACGGGGTGTACACGGGGATCGGGCATCGTGTACACTGGGACGTGGTTGCGTGTACACGGGGAAGGGGTGTACACGGGGACGCGGCTGCGTGTATACGGGGACGGGGTGTACACGGGGACGGGGTGTACACGGGGACGTGGCTGCATGTACACGGGGACGGGGCATCGTGTACACGGGGACGGTGTGTAAACGGGGTCGGGGTGTACACGGGGACGGGGCGTACACGGGGACGGGGCGTAACGGGGACGGGGCAGCGTGTACACGGGGACGGGGTGTACACGGGGAAGGGGTGTACATGGGGACGGGGCATCGTGTACACGAGGACGGGGTTTACACGGGGACGGGGTGCACGCGGGGACGGGGCTGCGTGTACACGGGGACGGGGTATACACGGGGACGTGTGTACACGGGGACGTGGTGTACACGTGGACGGGGTGTGACCGGGGACGAGGCAGCGTGTACACGGGGACGGGGCAGCTTGTACACGGGGACCGGGTGTACACGGGGACGGGGTGTACACGGGGACGGGGCAGCGTGTATACGGGGACGGGGTGTACACGAGGACGGGGCAGCGTGTACACGGGGACCGGGCAGCGTGTACACGGGGACGGGGTGTACACGGGGACGGGGTGTACACCTGGACGGGGCTACGTGTACACGGGGACGGGGCAGCGTGTACACGGGGAAGGGGTGTACACGGGGCAGGGTGTACACGGGGACGGGGCAGCGTGTACACGGGGACGGGGTGTACACGAGGACGGGGCAGCGTGTACACGGGTACCGGGCAGCGTGTACACGGGGACGGGGTGTACACGGGGAAGGGGTGTACACGGGGACGGGGTGTACACGGGGACGGGGTGTACACGGGGACGGGGCAGCGTGTACACGGGGACGGGGTGTACACGAGCACGGGGCAGCGTGTACACGGGGACCGGGCAGCGTGTACACGGGGACGGGGTGTACACGGGGACGGGGTGTACACCTGGACGGGGCTACGTGTACACGGGGACGGGGCAGCGTGTACACGGGGACGGGGTGTACACGGGGACGGGGTGTACACGGGGACGGGGTGTATACGGGGACGGCGCAGCGTGTACACGGGGACGTGGTGTACACGGGGACGGGGCATCGTGTACACGGGGACGGGGCGTACACAGGGACGGAGCAGCGTGTACACGGGGACAGTGTGTACACGGGGACGGGACGTACACGGGGACGGGGCGTACACGGGGACGGGGTGTACACGGGGACAGGGCGTACACGGGGACGGGACGTACACGGGGACGGGGCGTACACGGGGACGGGGTGTACACGGGAACAGGGCGTACACGGGGACGAGGCAGCGTGTACACGGGGACGGGTGTACACGTGGACGGGGTGTACACGGGGACGGGGTGTACACGGGGACGTGTGTAAACGGGGAGAGGGCGTACACGGGGACGGGGCGTACACGGGGACGGGGCTTCGTGTACACGGGGACGGGGCAGCGTGTACACGGGGACGGGGTGTGCACGGGGACGGGGTGTACATGGGGACGGGGTGTACACGGGGACGGGGTGTACACGGGGACGGGGTGTACACGGGGACGGGGCAGCGTGTATACGGGAACGGGGTGTACACGAGGACGGGGTGTACACCTGGACGGGGCTACGTGTACACGGGGACGGGGCAGCGTGTACACGGGGACGGGGTGTACACGGGGACGGGATGTACACGGGGACGGGGCAGCGTGTACACGGGGACGGGGTGTACACGAGGACGGGGCAGCGTGTACACGGTTACCGGGCAGCGTGTACACGGGGACGGGGTGTACACGGGGACGGGGTGTACACTGGGACGGGGTGTACACGGGGACGGGGTGTACACGGGGACGGGCGAACACGGGGACGTGGCTGCATGTACACGGGGACGGGGAATCGTGTACACGGGGACGCTGTGTACACCGGGTCGGGGCGTACATGGGGACGGGGCGTACACGGGGACGGGTCAGCGTGTACACGGGGACGGGGTGTACACGTGGACGTGGTGTACACGGGGACGGGGTATACAAGGGGACTGGGCTGCGTGTACACGGGGACGGGGTGTACACGGGGACGGGGTGTACACTGGGACGGGGTGTACACGGGGACGGGGTGTACACGGGGACGGGGTGTACACGGGGACGGGGCAGCGTGTAAACGGGGACGGGGCAGCGTGTACACGGGGACGGGATGTACAAGGGGACGGGGTGTAGACGGGGACGGGGTGTACACGGGGAAGTGGTGTCCACAGGGACGGAGCAGCGTGTACACGGGGACAGTATGTACACGGGGACGGGACGTACACGGGGACGGGGCGTACACGGGGACGGGGTGTACACGGGGACAGGGCGTACACGGGGACGGGACGTACACGGGGACGGGGCGTACACGGGGACGGGGTGTACACGGGAACAGGGCGTACACGGGGACGAGGCAGCGTGTACACGGGGACGGGTGTACACGTGGACGGGGTGTACACGGGGACGGGGTGTACACGGGGACGTGTGTAAACGGGGAGAGGGCGTACACGGGGACGGGGCGTACACGGGGACGGGGCTGCGTGTACACGGGGACGGGGCAGCGTGTACACGGGGACGGGGTGTGCACGGGGACGGGGTGTACATGGGGACGGGGTGTACACGGGGACGGGGTGTACACGGGGACGGGGTGTACACGGGGACGGGGCAGCGTGTACACGGGGACGGGGTGTACACGAGGACGGGGCAGCGTGTACACGGGTACCGGGCAGCTTGTACACGGGGACGGGGTTTACACGGGGACGGGGTGTACACGGGGACGGGGTGTACACGGGGACGGGGTGTACACGGAGACGGGGTGTACACGGGGACGGGGTGTACACGGGGACGGGGCAGCGTGTACACGGGGACGGGGTGTACACGAGCACGGGGCAGCGTGTACACGGGGACCGGGCAGCGTGTACACGGGGACGGGGTGTACACGGGGACGGGGTGTACACCTGGACGGGGCTACGTGTACACGGGGACGGGGCAGCGTGTACACGGGGACGGGGTGTACACGGGGACGGGGTGTACACGGGGACGTGGCAGCGTGTACACTGGGACTGGGTGTACACGGGGACGGGGTGTACACGGGGACCGGGCAGCGTGTACACGGGGACGGGGTGTACACGGGGACGGGGTGTACACCTGGACGGGGCTACGTGTACACGGGGACGGGGCAGCGTGTACACGGGGACGGGGTGTACACGGGGACGGGGTGTACACGGGGACGTGGCAGCGTGTACACGGGGACGGGGTGTACACGGGGACGGGGTGTACACGGGGACGGGGCGTACACGGCGACGGGGTGTACACGGGGATGGGGTGTACACGGGGACGGGGCAGCGTGTACACGGGGACGGGGTGTACACGAGGACGGGGCAGCGTGTACACGGGGACCGGGCAGCGTGTACACGGGGACGGGGTGTACACGGGGACGGGGCAGCGTGTACACGGGGACGGGGTGTACACCTGGACGGGGCTACGTGTACACGGGGACGGGGCAGCGTGTACACGGGGAAGGGGTGTACACGGGGACGGGACGTACACGGGGACGGGTCAGCGTGTACACGGGGACGGGGTGTACACGGGGACGGGGTGTACACGGGGACGGGGTGTACACGGGGACGGGGTGTACACGGGGACGGGGTGTACACGGGGACGGGGTGTACACGGGGACGGGGCAGCGTGAACACGGGGACGGGGTGTACACGAGGACGGGGTAGCGTGTACGCGGGGACGGGGCAGCGTGTACACGGGGACGGGGTGTACACGGGGACGGGGTGTACACGGGCACGGGGCAGCGTGTACACGGGGACGGGGTGTACACGAGGACGGGGCAGCGTGTACACGGGTATCGGGCAGCGTGTACACGGGGACGGGGTGTACACGGGGACGGGGTGTACACGGGGACGGGGTGTACACGGGGACGGGGTGTACACGGGGACGGGGTGTACACGGGGACGGGGCAGCGTGTACACGGGGACGGGGTGTAAACGAGGACGGGGCAGCGTGTACGCGGGGACCGGGCAGCGTGTACACGGGGACGGGGTGTACACGGGGACGGGGTGTACACCTGGACGGGGCTACGTGTACACGGGGACGGGGCAGCGTGTACACGGGGACGGGGTGTACACGGGGACGGGGTGTATACGGGGACGGGGCAGCGTGTACACGGGGACGGGGTGTACACGAGGACGGGTCAGCGTGTACACGGGTACCGGGCAGGGTGGACACGGAGACGGGGTGTACACGGGGACGGGGCGTACACGGGGACGGGGCGTACACGGGGACGGGGCAACGTGTACACGGAGTCGGGGTGTAAACGGGGACGGGGTGTACACGGGGACAGGGCGTACACGGGGACGGGGCGTACACGGGGACGGGGCGTACACGGGGACGGGGCAACGTGTACACGGAGACGGGGTGTACACGGGGACGGGGTGTACACGGGGTCGGCTGTACACGGGGAGAGGGCGTACACGGGGACGGGGCTGCGTGTACACTGGGACGGGGCAGCGTGTACGCGCGGACGGGGTGCAAACGGGGAAGGGTGTATACGGGGACAGGGCAGCATGTACACGGGGACGGTTCGTACAAGGCGACGGGGCAACGTGTACAAGGGGACGGGGTGTACACGGGGACGGGGCGTACACGGGGACGGGGCAGCGTGTACACGGGACGGGGTGTGCACGGGGACGGGGTGTACACGGGGACGGGGCTGCGTGTACACGGGGACGGGGCAGCGTGCACACGGGGATGGGGTGTACACGGGGACGGGGCAGCGTGTACACGGGGACGGGGTATATACGGGGAAAGGGTGTACACGGGGACGGGGTGTACACGGGGACGGGGAGTAACCGGGGACGAGGCAGCGTGTACACGGGGACGAGTGTACACGGGGACGGGGCAGCGTGTACACGGGGACGGGGTGCACACGGGGATGGGGTGTACACGGGGACGGGGCAGCGTGTACACGGGGACGGGGCATACACGGGGACGGGGTGTACACGGACACGGGGTGTAAACGGGGATGGGGTGTACACGGGGCCGGGGAGTACACGGGGACGGGGTGTACACGGGGACGGGGTGTACACGGGGACGGGGCTGCGTGGAAACGGGGACGGGGCTGCATGTACACGGTGACGGGGCAGCGTGTACACGGGGACGGGGTGTACACGGGGACGGGGTGTACACTGGGACGGGGTGTACACGGGGACGGGGTGTACACGGGGACGGGCGAACACGGGGAAGTGGCTGCATGTACTCGGGGACGGGGAATCGTGTACACGGGGACGGTGTGTACACCGGGTCGGGGCGTACACGGGGACGGGGCGTACACGGGGACGGGTCAGCGTGTACACGGGGACGGGGTGTACACGTGGACGTGGTGTACACGGGGACGGGGTATACAAGGGGACTGGGCTGCGTGTACACGGGGACGGGGTGTACACGGGGACGGGGTGTACACTGGGACGGGGTGTACACGGGGACGGGGTGTACACGGGGACGGGGTGTACACGGGGACGGGGCAGCGTGTACACGGGGACGGGGCAGCGTGTACACGGGGACGGGATGTACAAGGGGACGGGTTGTAGACGGGGACGGGGTGTACACGGGGAAATGGTGTCCACAGGGACGGGGCTGCGTGTACACGGGGACGGGATGTACAAGGGGACGGGGTGTACACGGGGACGGGGTGTACAAGGGGACGTGGTGTACACGGGGACGGGGCATTGTGTACACGGGGACGAGGTGTACACGGGGACGGGGTATACACGGTGACGGGGCTGCGTGTATACGGGGACGGGGTAGCGTGTACACGGGGACGGGGTGTAGACGGGGACGGGGTGTACACCTGGACGGGGCTACGTGTACACGGGGACGGGGCAGCGTGTACACGGGGACGGGATGCACACGGGGACGGGGTGTACACGGGGACGTGGCAAAGTGTACAAGGGGAAGGGGTGTACACGAGGACGGGGCAGCGTGTACACGGGGACCGGGCAGCGTGTACACGGGGACGGGGTGTACACGGGGACGGGGTGTATACGGGACGGCGCAGCGTGTACACGGGGTCGTGGTGTACACGGGGACGGGGCATCGTGTACACGGGGACGGGGGTACACAGGGACGGAGCAGCGTGTACACGGGGACAGAGTGTACACGGGGACGGGACGTACACGGGGACGGGTCAGCGTGTACACGGGGACGGGTGTACACGGGGACGGGATGTACACGGGGACAGGGCGTACACGGGGACGGGGCGTACACGGGGACGGGGCAGCGTGTACACGGGGACGGGTGTACACGTGGACGGGGTGTACACGGGGACGGGGTGCACACGGGGATAGGGCGTACACGGGGACGGGGCGTACACGGGGACGGGGCTTCGTGTACACTGGGACGGGGCAGCTTGTACGCGGGGACGGGGTGTACACGGGGAAGGGTTTATACGGGGACGGGGCAGCATGTACACGGGGACGGTTCGTACACGGCGACGGGGCAACGTGTACACGGGGACGGGGTGTACACGAGGACGCGGTGTACAAGGGGACGGGGTGTACACGGGGACGGGGTGTACCCGGGGACGGGACTGCGTGTACACGGGACAGGGGGTGCACGGGGACGGGTTGTACACGGGGACGGGGTGTACACGGGGACGGGGTGTACACGGGGACGAGAAATACACGGGGATGGGGCGTACTCGGGGACGGGGCGTAAACGGGGACGGGGCAGCGTGTACACCGGACGGGGTGTGCACGGGGACGGGATGTACACGGGGACGGGGCTGCGTGTACACGGGGACGGGGCAGCGTGCACACGGGGATGGGGTGTACACGGGGATGGGGCAGCGTGTACACGGGAACGGGGCATACACGGATACGGAGTGTACACGGGGACGGGGCTGCGTGTAAACGGGGACGGGGCTGCGTTTAAACGGGGACGGGGCTGCGTGTACACGGTGACGGGGCAGCGTGTACACGGGGACGGGGTGTACACGGGGATGGGGCATCGTGTACACTGGGACGTGGTTGCGTGTACGAGGGGACGGGGTGTACACGGGGACGGGTCTGCGTGTATACGGGGACGCGGTGTACACGGGGACGGGTGTACACGGGGACGGGGTGTACACGGGGACGGGGTGTACACGGTGACGGGGCTGCGTGTATACGGGGACGGGGTAGCGTGTACACGGGGACGGGGTGTACACGGGGACGGGGTGTACACCTGGACGGGGCTACGTGTACACGGGGACGGGGCAGCGTGTACACAAAGACGGGGTGTACACGGGGACGGGGTGTACACGGGGACGGGGCAACGTATACACGGGGACGGGGTGTACACGAGGACGGGGCAGCGTGTACACGGGGACCGGGCAGCGTGTACACGGGGACGGGGTGTACACGGGGACGGGGTGTATTCGGGGACGGCGCAGCGTGTACACGGGGACGTGGTGTACACGGGGACGGGGCATCGTGTACACGGGGACGGGGCGTACACAGGGACGGAGCAGCGTGTACACGGGGACAGAGTGTACACGGGGACGGGACGTACACGGGGACGGTTCAGCGTGTACACGGGGACGGGTGTACACGGGGACGTGGTGTACACGGGGACAGGGCGTACACGGGGACGGGGCGTACACGGGGACGGGGCAGCGTGTACACGGGGACGGGTGTACACGTGGACGGGGTGTACACGGGGACGGGGTGTACACGGGGAGGGGGTGTACACGGGGAGAGGGCGTACACGGGGACGGGGCGTACACGGGGACGGGGCTGCGTGTACACTGGGACGGGGCAGCGTGTACGCGGGGACGGGGTGTACACGGGGAAGGGTGTATACGGGGACGGGGCAGCATGTACACGGGGACGGGTCGTACACGGCGACGGGGCAACGTGTACACGGGGACGGGGTGTACACGGGGTCGGGGTGTACAAGGGGACGGGGTGTACACGGGGACGGGGTGTACACGGGGACGGGACTGCGTGTACACGGGACGGGTTGTGCACGGGGACGGGGTGTACACGGGGACGGGGTGTACACGGGGACGGGATGTACACGGGGACGGGGTGTACACGGGGACGAGAAATACACGGGGACGGGGTGTACACGGGGACGGGGTGTACACGGGGACGGGACTGCGTGTACACGGGACGGGGTGTGCACGGGGACGGGGTGTACACGGGGACGGGGTGTACACGGGGACGAGAAATACACGGGGACTGCGTGTACTCGGGGACGGGGCGTACACGGGGACGGGGCAGCGTGTACACGGGGACGGGGCATACACGGGGACGGGGTGTACACGGACACGTGGTGTACACGGGGATGGGGTGTACACGGGGCCGGGGAGTACACGGGGACGGGGTGTACACGGGGACGGGGTGTACACGGGGACGGGGCTGCGTGGAAACGGGGACGGGGCTGCGTGTACACGGTGACGGGGCAGCGTGTACACGGGGACGGGGTGTACACGGGGACGGGGCTGCGTGGAAACGGGGACGGGGCTTCGTGTACAAGGTGACGGGGCAGCGTATACACGGGGACGGGGTGTACACGGGGACGGGGTGTACACTGGGACGGGGTGTACACGGGGACGGGGTGTACACGGGGACGGGCGAACACGGGGACGTGGCTGCATGTACACGGGGACGGGTGTACACGAGGACGGGGTGTACACGGGGACAGGGCGTACACGGGGACGGGGCGTACACGGGGACGGGGCAGCGTGTACACGGGGACGGGTGTACACGTGGACGGGGTGTACACGGGGACGGGGTGTACACGGGGAGGGGGTGTACACGGGGAGAGGGCGTACACGGGGACGGGGCGTACACGGGGACGGGGCTGCGTGTACACTGGGACGGGGCAGCGTGTACGCGGGGACGGGGTGTACACGGGGAAGGGTGTATACGGGGACGGGGCAGCATGTACACGGGGACGGGTCGTACACGGCGACGGGGCAACGTGTACACGGGGACGGGGTGTACACGGGGTCGGGGTGTACAAGGGGACGGGGTGTACACGGGGACGGGGTGTACACGGGGACGGGACTGCGTGTACACGGGACGGGTTGTGCACGGGGACGGGGTGTACACGGGGACGGGGTGTACACGGGGACGGGATGTACACGGGGACGGGGTGTACACGGGGACGAGAAATACACGGGGACGGGGTGTACACGGGGACGGGGTGTACACGGGGACGGGACTGCGTGTACACGGGACGGGGTGTGCACGGGGACGGGGTGTACACGGGGACGGGGTGTACACGGGGACGAGAAATACACGGGGACGGGGTGTACTCGGGGACGGGGCGTACACGGTGACGGGGCAGCGTGTACACGGGGACGGGGCATACACGGGGACGGGGTGTACACGGACACGGGGTGTACACGGGGATGGGGTGTACACGGGGCCGGGGAGTACACGGGGACGGGGTGTACACGGGGACGGGGTGTACACGGGGACGGGGCTGCGTGGAAACGGGGACGGGGCTGCGTGTACACGGTGACGGGGCAGCGTGTACACGGGGACGGGGTGTACACGGGGACGGGGCTGCGTGGAAACGGGGACGGGGCTTCGTGTACACGGTGACGGGGCAGCGTGTACACGGGGACGGGGTGTACACGGGGACGGGGTGTACACTGGGACGGGGTGTAAACGGGGACGGGGTGTACACGGGGACGGGCGAACACGGGGACGTGGCTGCATGTACACGGGGACGGGGAATCGTGTACACGGGGACGGTGTGTACACCGGGTCGGGGCGTACACGGGGACGGGGCGTACACGGGGACGGGTCAGCGTGTACACGGGGACGGGGTGTACACGTGGACGTGGTGTACACGGGGACGGGGTGTACAAGGGGACTGGGCTGCGTGTACACGGGGACGGGGTGTACACGGGGACGGGGTGTACACGGGGACGGGGTGTACACGGGGACGGGCGAACACGGGGACGTGGCTGCATGTACACGGGGACGGGTGTACACGAGGACGGGGTGTACACGGGGACAGGGCGTACACGGGGACGGGGCGTACACGGGGACGGGGCAGCGTGTACACGGGGACGGGTGTACACGTGGAAGGGGTGTACACGGGGACGGGGTGTACACGGGGAGGGGGTGTACACGGGGAGAGGGCGTACACGGGGACGGGGCGTACACGGGGACGGGGCTGCGTGTACACTGGGACGGGGCAGCGTGTACGCGGGGACGGGGTGTACACGGGGAAGGGTGTATACGGGGACGGGGCAGCATGTACACGGGGACGGGTCGTACACGGCGACGGGGCAACGTGTACACGGGGACGGGGTGTACACGGGGTCGGGGTGTACAAGGGGACGGGGTGTACACGGGGACGGGGTGTACACGGGGACGGGACTGCGTGTACACGGGACGGGTTGTGCACGGGGACGGGGTGTACACGGGGACGGGGTGTACACGGGGACGGGATGTACACGGGGACGGGGTGTACACGGGGACGAGAAATACACGGGGACGGGGTGTACACGGGGACGGGGTGTACACGGGGACGGGACTGCGTGTACACGGGACGGGGTGTGCACGGGGACGGGGTGTACACGGGGACGGGGTGTACACGGGGACGAGAAATACACGGGGACGGGGTGTACTCGGGGACGGGGCGTACACGGTGACGGGGCAGCGTGTACACGGGGACGGGGCATACACGGGGACGGGGTGTACACGGACACGGGGTGTACACGGGGATGGGGTGTACACGGGGCCGGGGAGTACACGGGGACGGGGTGTACACGGGGACGGGGTGTACACGGGGACGGGGCTGCGTGGAAACGGGGACGGGGCTGCGTGTACACGGTGACGGGGCAGCGTGTACACGGGGACGGGGTGTACACGGGGACGGGGCTGCGTGGAAACGGGGACGGGGCTTCGTGTACACGGTGACGGGGCAGCGTGTACACGGGGACGGGGTGTACACGGGGACGGGGTGTACACTGGGACGGGGTGTACACGGGGACGGGGTGTACACGGGGACGGGCGAACACGGGGACGTGGCTGCATGTACACGGGGACGGGGAATCGTGTACACGGGGACGGTGTGTACACCGGGTCGGGGCGTACACGGGGACGGGGCGTACACGGGGACGGGTCAGCGTGTACACGGGGACGGGGTGTACACGTGGACGTGGTGTACACGGGGACGGGGTGTACAAGGGGACTGGGCTGCGTGTACACGGGGACGGGGTGTACACGGGGACGGGGTGTACACGGGGACGGGGTGTACACGGGGACGGGGCAGGGTGTACACGGGGACGGGGCAGCGTGTACACGGGGACGGGATGTACAAGGTGACGGGGTGTAGAAGGGGACGGGGTGTACACGGGGAAATGGTGTCCACAGGGACGGGGCTGCGTGTACACGGGGACGGGATGTACAAGGGGACGGGGTGTACACGGGGACGGGGTGTACAAGGGGACGTGGTGTACACGGGGACGGGGCATTGTGTACACGGGGACGAGGTGTACACGGGGACGGGGTGTACACGGTGACGGGGCTGCGTGTATACGGGGACGGGGTAGCGTGTACACGGGGACGGGGTGTAGACGGGGACGGGGTGTACACCTGGACGGGGCTACGTGTACACGGGGACGGGGCAGCGTGTACACGGGGACGGGATGTACACGGGGACGGGGTGCACACGGGGACGTGGCAAAGTGTACACGGGGAAGGGGTGTACACGAGGACGGGGCAGCGTGTACACGGGGACCGGGCAGCGTGTACACGGGGACGGGGTGTACACGGGGACGGGGTGTATACGGGGACGGGGTGTACACGGGGACGGGGTGTACACGGGGACGGGGTGTACACGGGGACGGGGCAGCGTGTACACGGGGACGGGGCAGCGTGTACACGGGGACGGGGTGTACACGTGGACGTGGTGTACACGGGGACGGGGTATACAAGGGGACTGGGTGTACACTGGGACGGGGTGTACACGGGGACGGGGTGTACACGGGGACGGGGTGTACACGGGGACGGGGCAGCGTGTACACGGGGACGGGATGTACAAGGGGACGGGGTGTACACGGGGACGGGGTGTACAAGGGGACGTGGTGTACACGGGGACGGGGCATTGTGTACACGGGGACGAGGTGTACACGGGGACGGGGTATACACGGTGACGGGGCTGCGTGTATACGGGGACGGGGTAGCGTGTACACGGGGACGGGGTGTAGACGGGGACGGGGTGTACACCTGGACGGGGCTACGTGTACACGGGGACGGGGCAGCGTGTACACGGGGACGGGATGTACACGGGGACGGGGTGTACACGGGGACGTGGCAAAGTGTACACGGGGAAGGGGTGTACACGAGGACGGGGCAGCGTGTACACGGGGACCGGGCAGCGTGTACACGGGGACGGGGTGTACACGGGGACGGGGTGTATACGGGACGGCGCAGCGTGTACACGGGGTCGTGGTGTACACGGGGACGGGGCATCGTGTACACGGGGACGGGGGTACACAGGGACGGAGCAGCGTGTACACGGGGACAGAGTGTACACGGGGACGGGACGAACACGGGGACGGGTCAGCGTGTATACGGGGACGGGTGTACACGGGGACGGGATGTACACGGGGACAGGGCGTACACGGGGACGGGGCGTACACGGGGACGGGGCAGCGTGTACACGGGGACGGGTGTACACGTGGACGGGGTGTACACGGGGACGCGGTGTACACGGGGACGGGGTGCACACGGGGATAGGGCGTACACGGGGACGGGGCGTACACGGGGACGGGGCTGCGTGTACACTGGGACGGGGCAGCTTGTACGCGGGGACGGGGTGTACACGGGGAAGGGTTTATACGGGGACGGGGCAGCATGTACACGGGGACGGTTCGTACACGGCGACGGGGCAACGTGTACACGGGGACGGGGTGTACACGGGGACGCGGTGTACAAGGGGACGGGGTGTACACGGGGACGGGGTGTACCCGGGGACGGGACTGCGTGTACACGGGACAGGGGGTGCACGGGGACGGGTTGTACACGGGGACGGGGTGTACACGGGGACGGGGTGTACACGGGGACGAGAAATACACGGGGATGGGGCGTACTCGGGGACGGGGCGTATACGGGGACGGGGCAGCGTGTACACCGGACGGGGTGTGCACGGGGACGGGATGTACACGGGGACGGGGCTACGTGTACACGGGGACGGGGCAGCGTGCACACGGGGATGGGGTGTACACGGGGATGGGGCAGCGTGTACACGGGAACGGGGCATACACGGATACGGAGTGTACACGGGGACGGGGCTGCGTGTAAACGGGGACGGGGCTGCGTTTAAACGGGGACGGGGCTGCGTGTACACGGTGACGGGGCAGCGTGTACACGGGGACGGGGTGTACACGGGGATGGGGCATCGTGTACACTGGGACGCGGTTGCGTGTACGAGGGGACGGGGTGTACACGGGGACGGGTCTGCGTGTATACGGGGACGCGGTGTACACGGGGACGGGTGTACACGGGGACGGGGTGTACACGGGGACGGGGTGTACACGGTGACGGGGCTGCGTGTATACGGGGACGGGGTAGCGTGTACACGGGGACGGGGTGTACACGGGGACGGGGTGTACATCTGGACGGGGCTACGTGTACACGGGGACGGGGCAGCGTGTACACAAAGACGGGGTGTACACGGGGACGGGGTGTACACGGGGACGGGGCAACGTATACACGGGGACGGGGTGTACACGAGGACGGGGCAGCGTGTACACGGGGACCGGGCAGCGTGTACACGGGGACGGGGTGTACACGGGGACGGGGTGTATTCGGGGACGGCGCAGCGTGTACACGGGGACGTGGTGTACACAGGGACGGAGCAGCGTGTACACGGGGACAGAGTGTACACGGGGACGGGACGTACACGGGGAAGGTTCAGCGTGTACACGGGGACGGGTGTACACGGGGACGTGGTGTACACGGGGACAGGGCGTACACGGGGACGGGGCGTACACGGGGAAGGGGCAGCGTGTACACGGGGACGGGTGTACACGTGGACGGGGTGTACACGGGGACGGGGTGTACACGGGGAGGGGGTGTACACAGGGAGAGGGCGTACACGGGGACGGGGCGTACACGGGGACGGGGCTGCGTGTACACTGGGACGGGGCAGCGTGTACGCGGGGACGGGGTGTACACGGGGAAGGGTGTATACGGGGACGGGGCAGCATGTACACGGGGACGGGTCGTACACGGCGACGGGGCAACGTGTACACGGGGACGGGGTGTACACGGGGTCGGGGTGTACAAGGGGACGGGGTGTACACGGGGACGGTGTGTACACGGGGACGGGACTGCGTGTACACGGGACGGGTTGTGCACGGGGACGGGGTGTACACGGGGACGGGGTGTACACGGGGACGGGATGTACACGGGGACGGGGTGTACACGGGGACGAGAAATACACGGGGACGGGGTGTACACGGGGACGGGGTGTACACGGGGACGGGACTGCGTGTACACGGGACGGGGTGTGCACGGGGACGGGGTGTACACGGGGACGGGGTGTACACGGGGACGAGAAATACACGGGGACGGGGTGTACTCGGGGACGGGGCGTACACGGGGACGGGGCAGCGTGTACACGGGGACGGGGCATACACGGGGACGGGGTGTACACGGACACGGGGTGTACACGGGGATGGGGTGTACACGGGGCCGGGGAGTACACGGGGACGGGGTGTACACGGGGACGGGGTGTACACGGGGACGGGGCTGCGTGGAAACGGCGACGGGGCTGCGTGTACACGGTGACGGGGCAGCGTGTACACGGGGACGGGGTGTACACGGGGACGGGGCTGCGTGGAAACGGGGACGGGGCTTCGTGTACACGGTGACGGGGCAGCGTGTACACGGGGACGGTGTGTACACGGGGACGGGGTGTACACTGGGACGGGGTGTACACGGGGACGGGGTGTACACGGGGACGGGGTGCACACGGGGATAGGGCGTACACGGGGACGGGGCGTACACGGGGACGGGGCTGCGTGTACACTGGGACGGGGCAGCTTGTACGCGGGGACGGGGTGTGCACGGGGAAGGGTTTATAAGGGGACGGGGCAGCATGTACACGGGGACGGTTCGTACACGGCGACGGGGCAACGTGTACACGGGGACGGGGTGTACACGGGGACGCGTTGTACAAGGGGACGGGGTGCACACGGGGACGGGGTGTACCCGGGGACGGGACTGCGTGTACACGGGACAGGGGGGTGCACGGGGACGGGGTGTACACGGGGACGGGGTGTACACGGGGACGGGGTGTACACGGGGACGAGAAATACACGGGGATGGGGCGTACTCGGGGACGGAGCGTACACGGGGACGGGGCAGCGTGTACACCGGACGGGGTGTGCACGGGGACGGGATGTACACGGGGACGGGCTGCGTGTACACGGGGACGCGGTGTACACGGGGACGGGTGTACACGGGGACGGGGTGTACACGGGGACGGGGTGTACACGGTGACGGGGCTGCGTGTATACGGGGACGGGGTAGCGTGTACACGGGTACGGGGTGTACACGGGGACGGGGTGTACACGGTGACGGGGCTGCGTGTATACGGGGACTGGGTAGCGTGTACACGGGGACGGGGTGTACACGGGGACGGGGTGTACACCTGGACGGGGCTACGTGTACACGGGGACGGGGCAGCGTGTACACAAAGACGGGGTGTACACGGGGACGGGGTGTACACGGGGACGGGGCAACGTATACACGGGGACGGGGTGTACACGAGGACGGGGCAGCGTGTACACGGGGACCGGGCAGCGTGTAAACGGGGACGGGGTGTACACGGGGACGGGGTGTACACGGGGACGGGGTGTACACGGGGAGAGGGCGTACACGGGGACGGGGCGTACACGGGGACGGGGCTGCGTGTACACTGGGACGGGGCAGCGTGTACGCGGGGACGGGGTGTACACGGGGAAGGGTGTATACGGAGACGGGGCAGCATGTACACGGGGACGGGTCGTACACGGCGACGGGGCAACGTGTACACGGGGACGGGGTGTACACGGGGTCGGGGTGTAAAAGGGGACGAGGTGTACACGGGGACGGGGTGTACACGGGGACGGGACTGCGTGTACACGGGACGGGGTGTGCACGGGGACGGGGTGTACACGGGGACGGGGTGTACACGGGGACGGGATGTACACGGGGACGGGGTGTACACGGGGACGAGAAATACACGGGGACGGGGTGTACACGGGGACGGGGTGTACACGGGGACGGGACTGCGTGTACACGGGACGGGGTGTGCACGGGGACGGGGTGTACACGGGGACGGGGTGTACACGGGGACGAGAAATACACGGGGACGGCGTGTACTCGGGGACGGGGCGTACACGGGGACGGGGCAGCGTGTACACGGGGACGGGGCATACACGGGGACGGGGTGTACACGGACACGGGGTGTACACGGGGATGGGGTGTACACGGGGCCGGGGAGTACACGGGGACGGGGTGTACACGGGGACGGGGTGTACACGGGGACGGGGCTGCGTGGAAACGGGGACGGGGCTGCGTGTACACGGTGACGGGGCAGCGTGTACACGGGGACGGGGTGTACACTGGGACGGGGTGTACACGGGGACGGGGTGTACACGGGGACGGGCGAACACGGGGACGTGGCTGCATGTACACGGGGACGGGGAATCGTGTACACGGGGACGGTGTGTACACCGGGTCGGGGCGTACACGGGGACGGGGCGTAGACGGGGACGGGTCAGCGTGTACACGGGGACGGGGTGTACACGGGGACGGGGTGTACAAGGGGACTGGGCTGCGTGTACACGGGGACGGGGTGTACACGGGGATGGGGTGTACACGGGGACGTGGCAAAGTGTACACGGGGAAGGGGTGTACACGAGGACGGGGCAGCGTGTACACGGGGACCGGGCAGCGTGTACACGGGGACGGGGTGTACACGGGGACGCGGAGTACACGGGGACGGGGTGCACACGGGGATAGGGCGTACACGGGGACGGGGCGTACACGGGGACGGGGCTGCGTGTACACTGGGACGGGGCAGCTTGTACGCGGGGACGGGGTGTACACGGGGAAGGGTTTATACGGGGACGGGGCAGCATGTACACGGGGACGGTTCGTACACGGCGACGGGGCAACGTGTACACGGGGACGGGGTGTACACGGGGACGCGGTGTACAAGGGGACGGGGTGTACACGGGGACAGGGTGTACCCGGGGACGGGACTGCGTGTACACGGGACAGGGGGTGCACGGGGACGGGGTGTACACGGGGACGGGGTGTACACGGGGACGGGGTGTACACGGGGACGAGAAATACACGGGGATGGGGCGTACTCGGGGACGGGGCGTACACGGGGACGGGGCAGCGTGTACACCGGACGGGGTGTGCACGGGGACGGGATGTACACGGGGACGGGGCTGCGTGTACACGGGGACGGGGCAGCGTGCACACGGGGATGGGGTGTACACGGGGATGGGGCAGCGTGTACACGGGAACGGGGCATACACGGATACGGAGTGTACACGGGGACGGGGCTGCGTGTAAACGGGGACGGGGCTGCGTTTAAACGGGGACGGGGCTGCGTGTACACGGTGACGGGGCAGCGTGAACACGGGGACGGGGTGTACACGGGGATGGGGCATCGTGTACACTGGGACGTGGTTGCGTGTACGAGGGGACGGGGTGTACACGGGGACGGGGCTGCGTGTATACGGGGACGCGGTGTACACGGGGACGGGTGTACACGGGGACGGGGTGTACACGGGGACGGGGTGTACACGGTGACGGGGCTGCGTGTATACGGGGACGGGGTAGCGTGTACACGGGGACGGGGTGTACACGGGGACGGGGTGTACACCTGGACGGGGCTACGTGTACACGGGGACGGGGCAGCATGTACACAAAGACGGGGTGTACACGGGGACGGGGTGTACACGGAGACGGGGCAACGTATACACGGGGACGGGGTGTACACGAGGACGGGGCAGCGTGTACACGGGGACCGGGCAGCGTGTACACGGGGACGGGGTGTACACGGGGACGGGGTGTACACGGGGAGAGGGCGTACACGGGGACGGGGCGTACACGGGGATGGGGCTGCGTGTACACTGGGACGGGGCAGCGTGTACGCGGGGACGGGGTGTACACGGGGAAGGGTGTATACGGGGACGGGGCAGCATGTACACGGGGACGGGTCGTACACGGCGACGGGGCAACGTGTACACGGGGACGGGGTGTACACGGGGTCGGGGTGTACAAGCGGACGGGGTGTACACGCGGACGGGGTGTACACGGGGACGGGACTGCGTGTACACGGGACGGGGTGTGCACGGGGACGGGGTGTACACGGGGACGGGGTGTACACGGGGACGGGATGTACACGGGGACGGGGTGTACACGGGGACGAGAAATACACGGGGACGGGGTGTACACGGGGACGGGGTGTACACGGTGACGGGACTGCGTGTACACGGGACGGGGTGTGCACGGGGACGGGGTGTACACGGGGACGGGGTGTACACGGGGACGAGAAATACACGGGGACGGGGTGTACTCGGGGACGGGGCGTACACGGGGACGGGGCAGCGTGTACACGGGGACGGGGCATACACGGGGACGGGGTGTACACGGACACGGGGTGTACACGGGGATGGGGTGTACACGGGGCCGGGGAGTACACGGGGACGGGGTGTACACGGGGACGGGGTGTACACGGGGACGGGGCTGCGTGGAAACGGGGACGGGGTTGCGTGTACACGGTGACGGGGCAGCGTGTACACGGGGACGGGGTGTACACGGGGACGGGGCTGCGTGGAAACGGGGACGGGGCTTCGTGTACACGGTGACGGGGCAGCGTGTACACGGGGACGGGGTGTACACGGGGACGGGGTGTACACTGGGACGGGGTGTACACGGGGACGGGGTGTACACGGGGACGGGCGAACACGGGGACGTGGCTGCATGTACACGGGGACGGGGAATCGTGTACACGGGGACGGTGTGTACACCGGGTCGGGGCGTACACGGGGACGGGGCGTACACGGGGACGGGTCAGCGTGTACACGGGGACGGGGTATACACGTGGACGTGGTGTACACGGGGACGGGGTGTACAAGGGGACTGGGCTGCGTGTACACGGGGACGGGGTGTACACGGGGACGGGGTGTACACTGGGACGGGGTGTACACGGGGACGGGGTGTACACGGGGACGGGGTGTACACGGGGACGGGGCAGGGTGTACACGGGGACGGGGCAGCGTGTACACGGGGACGGGATGTACAAGGGGACGGGGTATAGACGGGGAAGGGGTGTACACGGGGAAATGGTGTCCACAGGGACGGGGCTGCGTGTACACGGGGACGGGATGTACAAGGGGACGTGGTGTACACGGGGACGGGGCATTGTGTACACGGGGACGAGGTGTACACGGGGACGGGGTGTACACGGTGACGGGGCTGCGTGTATACGGGGACGGGGTAGCGTGTACACGGGGACGGGGTGTAGACGGGGACGGGGTGTACACCTGGACGGGGCTACGTGTACACGGGGACGGGGCAGCGTGTACACGGGGACGGGATGTACACGGGGACGGGGTGTACACGGGGACGTGGCAAAGTGTACACGGGGAAGGGGTGTACACGAGGACGGGGCAGCGTGTACACGGGGACCGGGCAGCGTGTACACGGGGACGGGGTGTACACGGGGACGAGAAATACACGGGGACGGTGTGTACTCGGGGACGGGGCGTACACGGGGACGGGGCAGCGTGTACACGGGGACGGGGCATACACGGGGACGGGGTGTACACGGACACGGGGTGTAGACGGGGATGGGGTGTACACGGGGCCGGGGAGTACACGGGGACGGGGTGTACACGGGGACGGGGTGTACACGGGGACGGGGCAGCTTGTACACGGGGACGGGGTGTAGACGGGGACGGGGTGTACACGGGGAAATGGTGTCCACAGGGACGGGGCTGCGTGTACACGGGGACGGGATGTACAAGGGGACGGGGTGTACACGGGGACGGGGTGTACAAGGGGACGTGGTGTACACGGGGACGGGGCATTGTGTACACGGGGACGAGGTGTACACGGGGACGGGGTGTACACGGTGACGGGGCTGCGTGTATACGGGGACGGGGTAGCGTGTACACAGGGACGGGGTGTAGACGGGGACGGGGTGTACACCTGGACGGGGCTACGTGTACACGGGGACGGGGCTAGCGTGTACACGGGGACGGGATGTACACGGGGACGGGGTGTACATGGGGACGTGGCAAAGTGTACACGGGGAAGGGGTGTACACGAGGACGGGGCAGCGTGTACACGGGGACCGGGCAGCGTGTACACGGGGACGGGGTGTACACGGGGACGGGGTGTATACGGGGACGGCGCATCGTGTACACGGGGTCGTGGTGTACACGGGGACGGGGCATCGTGTACACGGGGACGGGGGTACACAGGGACGGAGCAGCGTGTACACGGGGACAGAGTGTACACGGGGACGGGACGTACACGGGGACGGGTCAGCGTGTACACGGGGACGGGTGTACACGGGGACGGGATGTACACGGGGACAGGGCGTACACGGGGACGGGGCGTACACGGGGACGGGGCAGCGTGTACACGGGGACGGGTGTACACGTGGACGGGGTGTACACGGGGACGCGGTGTACACGGGGACGGGGTGCACACGGGGATAGGGCGTACACGGGGACGGGGCGTACACGGGGACGGGGCTGCGTGTACACTGGGACGGGGCAGCTTGTACGCGGGGACGGGGTGTACACGGGGAAGGGTTTATACGGGGACGGGGCAGCATGTACACGGGGACGGTTCGTACACGGCGACGGGGCAACGTGTACACGGGGACGGGGTGTACACGGGGACGCGGTGTACAAGGGGACGGGGTGTACACGGGGACGGGGTGTACCCGGGGACGGGACTGCGTGTACACGGGACAGGGGGTGCACGGGGACGGGGTGTACACGGGGACGGGGTGTACACGGGGACGGGGTGTACACGGGGACGAGAAATACACGGGGATGGGGCGTACTCGGGGATGGGGCGTACACGGGGACGGGGCAGCGTGTACACCGGACGGGGTGTGCACGGGGACGGGATGTACACGGGGACGGGGCTGCGTGTACACGGGGACGGGGCAGCGTGCACACGGGGATGGGGTGTACACGGGGATGGGGCAGCGTGTACACGGGAACGGGGCATAAACGGATACGGAGTGTACACGGGGACGGGGCTGCGTGTAAACGGGGACGGGGCTGCGTTTAAACGGGGACGGGGCTGCGTCTACACGGTGACGGGGCAGCGTGTACACGGGGACGGGGTGTACACGGGGATGGGGCATCGTGTACACTGGGACGTGGTTGCGTGTACGAGGGGACGGGGTGTACACGGGGACGGGGCTGCGTGTATACGGGGACGCGGTGTACACGGGGACGGGTGTACACGGGGACGGGGTGTACACGGGGACGGGGTGTACACGGTGACGGGGCTGCGTGTATACGGGAACGGGGTAGCGTGTACACGGGGACGGGGTGTACACGGGGACGGGGTGTACACCTGGACGGGGCTACGTGTACACGGGGACGGGGCAGCGTGTACACAAAGACGGGGTGTACACGGGGACGGGGTGTACACGGGGACGGGGCAACGTATACACGGGGACGGGGTGTACACGAGGACGGGGCAGCGTGTACACGGGGACCGGGCAGCGTGTACACGGGGACGGGGTGTACACGGGGACGGGGTGTATTCGGGGACGGCGCAGCGTGTACACGGGGACGTGGTGTACACGGGGACGGGGCATCGTGTACACGGGGACGGGGCGTACACAGGGACGGAGCAGCGTGTACACGGGGACAGAGTGTACACGGGGACGGGACGTACACGGGGACGGGTCAGCGTGTACACGGGGACGGGTGTACACGGGGACGGGGTGTACACGGGGACAGGGCGTACACGGGGACGGGGCGTACACGGGGACGGGGCAGCGTGTACACGGGGACGGGTGTACACGTGGACGGGGTGTACACGGGGACGGGGTGTACACGGGGACGGGGTGTACACGGGGAGAGGGCGTACACGGGGACGGGGCGTACACGGGGATGGGCCTGCGTGTACACTGGGACGGGGCAGCGTGTACGCGGGGACGGGGTGTACACGGGGAAGGGTGTATACGGGGACGGGGCAGCATGTACACGGGGACGGGTCGTACACGGCGACGGGGCAACGTGTACACGGGGACGGGGTGTACACGGGGTCGGGGTGTACAAGCGGACGGGGTGTACACGCGGACGGGGTGTACACGGGGACGGGACTGCGTGTACACGGGACGGGGTGTGCACGGGGACGGGGTGTACACGGGGACGGGGTGTACACGGGGACGGGATGTACACGGGGACGGGGTGTACACGGGGACGAGAAATACACGGGGACGGGGTGTACACGGGGACGGGGTGTACACGGTGACGGGACTGCGTGTACACGGGACGGGGTGTGCACGGGGACGGGGTGTACACGGGGACGGGGTGTACACGGGGACGAGAAATACACGGGGACGGGGTGTACTCGGGGACGGGGCGTACACGGGGACGGGGCAGCGTGTACACGGGGACGGGGCATACACGGGGACGGGGTGTACACGGACACGGGGTGTACACGGGGATGGGGTGTACACGGGGCCGGGGAGTACACGGGGACGGGGTGTACACGGGGACGGGGCTGCGTGGAAACGGGGACGGGGCTGCGTGTACACGGTGACGGGGCAGCGTGTACACGGGGACGGGGTGTACACTGGGACGGGGTGTACACGGGGACGGGGTGTACACGGGGACGGGCGAACACGGGGACGTGGCTGCATGTACACGGGGACGGGGAATCGTGTACACGGGACGGTGTGTACACCGGGTCGGGGCGTACACGGGGACGGGGCGTACACGGGGACGGGTCAGCGTGTACACGGGGACGGGGTGTACACGTGGACGTGGTGTACACGGGGACGGGGTGTACAAGGGGACTGGGCTGCGTGTACACGGGGACGGGGTGTACACGGGGACGGGGTGTACACTGGGACGGGGTGTACACGGGGACGGCGTGTACACGGGGACGGGGTGTACACGGGGACGGGGCAGCGTGTACACGGGGACGGGGCAGCGTGTACACAGTGACGGGGCAGCGTGTACGCGGGGATGGGGTGTACACGGGGACGGGTGTAGACGGGGACGGGGTGTACACGGGGAAATGGTGTCCACAGGGACGGGGCTGCGTGTACACGGGGACGGGATGTACAAGGGGACGGGGTGTACACGGGGACGGGGTGTACAAGGGGACGGGGTGTACACGGGGACGAGAAATACACGGGGACGGGGTGTACTCGGGGACGGGGCGTACACGGGGACGGGGCAGCGTGTACACGGGGACGGGGCATACACGGGGACGGGGTGTACACGGACACGGGGTGTACACGGGGATGGGGTGTACACGGGGCCGGGGAGTACACGGGGACGGGGTGTACACGGGGACGGGGTGTACACGGGGACGGGGCTACGTGTACACGGGGACGGGGCAGCGTGTACACAAAGACGGGGTGTACACGGGGACGGGGTGTACACGGGGACGGGGCAACGTATACACGGGGACGGGGTGTACACGAGGACGGGGCAGCGTGTACACGGGGACCGGGCAGCGTGTACACGGGGACGGGGTGTACACGGGGACGGGTGTACACGGGGACGGGGTGTACACGGGGAGAGGGCGTACACGGGGACGGGGCGTACACGGGGACGGGGCTGCGTGTACACTGGGACGGGGCAGCGTGTACGCGGGGACGGGGTGTACACGGGGAAGGGTGTATACGGAGACGGGGCAGCATGTACACGGGGACGGGTCGTACACGGCGACGGGGCAACGTGTACACGGGGACGGGGTGTACACGGGGTCGGGGTGTAAAAGGGGACGGGGTGTACACGGGGACGGGGTGTACACGGGGACGGGACTGCGTGTACACGGGACGGGGTGTGCACGGGGACGGGGTGTACACGGGGACGGGGTGTACACGGGGACGGGATGTACACGGGGACGGGGTGTACACGGGGACGAGAAATACACGGGGACGGGGTGTACACGGGGACGGGGTGTACACGGGGACGGGACTGCGTGTACACGGGACGGGGTGTGCACGGGGACGGGGTGTACACGGGGACGGGGTGTACACGGGGACGAGAAATACACGGGGACGGTGTGTACTCGGGGACGGGGCGTACACGGGGACGGGGCAGCGTGTACACGGGGACGGGGCATACACGGGGACGGGGTGTACACGGACACGGGGTGTACACGGGGATGGGGTGTACACGGGGCCGGGGAGTACACGGGGACGGGGTGTACACGGGGACGGGGTGTACACGGGGACGGGTCTGCGTGGAAACGGGGACGGGGCTGCGTGTACACGGTGACGGGGCAGCGTGTACACGGGGACGGGGTGTACACTGGGACGGGGTGTACACGGGGACGGGGTGTACACGGGGACGGGCGAACACGGGGACGTGGCTGCATGTACACGGGGACGGGGAATCGTGTACACGGGGACGGTGTGTACACCGGGTCGGGGCGTACACGGGGACGGGGCGTACACGGGGACGGGTCAGCGTGTACACGGGGACGGGGTGTACACGTGGACGTGGTGTACACGGGGACGGGGTGTACAAGGGGACTGGGCTGCGTGTACACGGGGACGGGGTGTACACGGGGACGGGGTGTACACTGGGACGGGGTGTACACGGGGACGGCGTGTACACGGGGACGGGGTGTACACGGGGACGGGGCAGCGTGTACACGGGGACGGGGCAGCGTGTACACAGTGACGGGGCAGCGTGTACGCGGGGATGGGGTGTACACGGGGACGGGGTGTACACGGACACGGGGTGTACACGGGGACGAGAAATACACGGGGACGGTGTGTACTCGGGGACGGGGCGTACACGGGGACGGGGCAGCGTGTACACGGGGACGGGGCATACACGGGGACGGGGTGTACACGGACACGGGGTGTACACGGGGATGGGGTGTACACGGGGCCGGGGAGTACACGGGGACGGGGTGTACACGGGGACGGGGTGTACACGGGGACGGGGCTGCGTGGAAACGGGGACGGGGCTGCGTGTACACGGTGACGGGGCAGCGTGTACACGGGGACGGGGTGTACACTGGGACGGGGTGTACACGGGGACGGGGTGTACACGGGGACGGGCGAACACGGGGACGTGGCTGCATGTACACGGGGACGGGGAATCGTGTACACGGGGACGGTGTGTACACCGGGTCGGGGCGTACACGGGGACGGGGCGTACACGGGGACGGGTCAGCGTGTACACGGGGACGGGGTGTACACGTGGACGTGGTGTACACGGGGACGGGGTGTACAAGGGGACTGGGCTGCGTGTACACGGGGACGGGGTGTACACGGGGACGGGGTGTACACTGGGACGGGGTGTACACGGGGACGGCGTGTACACGGGGACGGGGTGTACACGGGGACGGGGCAGCGTGTACACGGGGACGGGGCAGCGTGTACACAGTGACGGGGCAGCGTGTACGCGGGGATGGGGTGTACACGGGGACGGGTGTAGACGGGGACGGGATGTACACGGGGAAATGGTGTCCACAGGGACGGGGCTGCGTGTACACGGGGACGGGATGTACAAGGGGACGGGGTGTACACGGGGACGGGGTGTACAAGGGGACGGGGTGTACACGGGGACGAGAAATACACGGGGACGGGGTGTACTCGGGGACGGGGCGTACACGGGGACGGGGCAGCGTGTACACGGGGACGGGGCATACACGGGGACGGGGTGTACACGGACACGGGGTGTACACGGGGATGGGGTGTACACGGGGCCGGGGAGTACACGGGGACGGGGTGTACACGGGGACGGGGTGCACACGGGGACGGGGCTGCGTGGAAACGGGGACGGGGCTGCGTGTACACGGTGACGGGGCAGCGTGTACACGGGGACGGGGCATACACGGGGACGGGGTGTACACGGACACGGGGTGTACACGGGGATGGGGTGTACACGGGGCCGGGGAGTACACGGGGACGGGGTGTACACGGGGACGGGGTGTACACGGGGACGGGGCTGCGTGGAAACGGGGACGGGGCTGCGTGTACACGGTGACGGGGCAGCGTGTACACGGGGACGGGGTGTACACGGGGACGGGGCTGCGTGGAAACGGGGACGGGGCTTCGTGTACACGGTGACGGGGCAGCGTGTACACGGGGACGGGGTGTACACGGGGACGGGGCTGCGTGGAAACGGGGACGGGGCTTCGTGTACACGGTGACGGGGAATCGTGTACACGGGGACGGTGTGTACACCGGGTCGGGGCGTACACGGGGACGGGGCGTACACGGGGACGGGTCAGCGTGTACACGGGGACGGGGTATACACGGGGACGGGGCATCGTGTACACGGGGACGGGGGGTACAAGGGAACTGGGCTGCGTGTACACGGGGACGGGGTGTACACGGGGACGGGGTGTACACTGGGACGGGGTGTACACGGGGACGGGGCAGGGTGTACACGGGGACGGGGCAGCGTGTATACGGGGACGGGATGTACAAGGGGACGGGGTGTAGACGGGGAAGGGTTGTACACGGGGAAATGGTGTCCACAGGGACGGGGCTGCGTGTACACGGGGACGGGATGTACAAGGGGACGTGGTGTACACGGGGACGGGGCATTGTGTACACGGGGACGAGGTGTACACGGGGACGGGGTGTACACGGTGACGGGGCTGCGTGTATACGGGGACGGGGTAGCGTGTACACGGGGACGGGGTGTAGACGGGGACGGGGTGTACACCTGGACGGGGCTACGTGTACACGGGGACGGGGCAGCGTGTACACGGGGACGGGATGTACACGGGGACGGGGTGTACACGGGGACGTGGCAAAGTGTACACGGGGAAGGGGTGTACACGAGGACGGGGCAGCGTGTACACGGGGACCGGGCAGCGTGTACACGGGGACGGGGTGTACACGGGGACGGGGTGTATACGGGGACGGCGCAGCGTGTACACGGGGTCGTGGTGTACACGGGGACGGGGCATCGTGTACACGGGGACGGGGGGTACACAGGGACGGAGCAGCGTGTACTCGGGGACAGAGTGTACACGGGGACGGGACGTACACGGGGACGGGTCAGCGTGTACACGGGGACGGGTGTACACGGGGACGGGATGTACACGGGGACAGGGCGTACAAGGGGACGGGGCGTACACGGGGACGGGGCAGCGTGTACACGGGGACGGGTGTACACGTGGACGGGGTGTACACGGGGACGGGGTGTACACGGGGACGGGTGCACACGGGGATAGGGCGTACACGGGGACGGGGCGTACACGGGGACGGGGCTGCGTGTACACTGGGACGGGGCAGCTTGTACGCGGGGACGGGGTGTGCACGGGGAAGGGTTTATACGGGGACGGGGCAGCATGTACACGGGGACGGTTCGTACACGGCGACGGGGCAACGTGTACACGGGGACGGGGTGTACACGCGGACGCGGTGTACAAGGGGACGGGGTGTACACGGGGACGGGGTGTACCCGGGGACGCGACTGCGTGTACACGGGACAGGGGGTGCACGGGGACGGGGTGTACACGGGGACGGGGTGTACACGGGGACGGGGTGTACACGGGGACGAGAAATACACGGGGATGGGGCGTACTCGGGGACGGGGCGTACACGGGGACGGGGCAGCGTGTACACCGGACGGGGTGTGCACGGGGACGGGGTGTACACGGGGACGGGCTGCGTGTACACGGGGACGCGGTGTACACGGGGACGGGTGTACACGGGGACGGGGTGTACACGGGGACGGGGTGTACACGGTGACGGGGCTGCGTGTTTACGGGGACGGGGTAGCGTGTACACGGGGACGGGGTGTACACGGGGATGGGGTGTACACGGTGACGGGGCTGCGTGTATACGGGGACGGGGTAGCGTGTACACGGGGACGGGGTGTACACGGGGACGGGGTGTACACCTGGACGGGGCTACGTGTACACGGGGACGGGGCAGCGTGTACACAAAGACGGGGTGTACACGGGGACGGGGTGTACACGGGGACGGGGCAACGTATACACGGGGACGGGGTGTACACGAGGACGGGGCAGCGTGTACACGGGGACCGGGCAGCGTGTACACGGGGACGGGGTGTACACGGGGACGGGTGTACACGGGGACGGGGTGTACACGGGGAGAGGGCGTACACGGGGACGGGGCGTACACGGGGACGGGGCTGCGTGTACACTGGGACGGGGCAGCGTGTACGCGGGGACGGGGTGTACACGGGGAAGGGTGTATACGGAGACGGGGCAGCATGTACACGGGGACGGGACGTACACGGCGACGGGGCAACGTGTACACGGGGACGGGGTGTACACGGGGTCGGGGTGTAAAAGGGGACGGGGTGTACACGGGGACGGGGTGTACACGGGGACAGGACTGCGTGTACACGGGACGGGGTGTGCACGGGGACGGGGTGTACACGGCGACGGGGTGTACACGGGGACGGGATGTACACGGGGACGGGGTGTACACGGGGACGAGAAATACACGGGGACGGGGTGTACACGGGGACGGGGTGTACACGGGGACGGGACTGCGTGTACACGGGACGGGGTGTGCACGGGGACGGGGTGTACACGGACACGGGGTGTACACGGGGATGGGGTGTACACGGGGCCGGGGAGTACACAGGGACGGGGTGTACACGGGGACGGGGTGTACACGGGGACGGGGCTGCGTGGAAACGGGGACGGGGCTGCGTGTACACGGTGACGGGGCAGCGTGTACACGGGGACGGGGTGTACACTGGGACGGGGTGTACACGGGGACGGGGTGTACACGGGGACGGGCGAACACGGGGACGTGGCTGCATGTACACGGGGACGGGGAATCGTGTACACGGGGACGGTGTGTACACCGGGTCGGGGCGTACACGGGGACGGGGCGTACACGGGGACGGGTCAGCGTGTACACGGGGACGGGGTGTACACGTGGACGTGGTGTACACGGGGACGGGGTGTACAAGGGGACTGGGCTGCGTGTACACGGGGACGGGGTGTACACGGGGACGGGGTGTACACTGGGACGGGGTGTACACGGGGACGGCGTGTACACGGGGACGGGGTGTACACGGGGACGGGGCAGCGTGTACACGGGGACGGGGCAGCGTGTACACAGTGACGGGGCAGCGTGTACGCGGGGATGGGGTGTACACGGGGACGGGTGTAGACGGGGACGGGGTGTACACGGGGAAATGGTGTCCACAGGGACGGGGCTGCGTGTACACGGGGACGGGATGTACAAGGGGACGGGGTGTACACGGGGACGGGGTGTACAAGGGGACGTGGTGTACACGGGGACGGGGCATTGTGTACACGGGGACGAGGTGTACACGGGGACGTGGTGTACGAGGGGACGGGGCAGCGTGTAAACGGGGAAGGGGTGTACACGGGGACGGGGTGTACACGGTGACGGGGCTGCGTGTATACGGGGACGGGGTAGCGTGTACACGGGGAAGGGGTGTAGACGGGGACGGGGTGTACACCTGGACGGGGCTACGTGTACACGGGGACGGGGCAGCGTGTACACGGGGACGGGATGTACACGGGGACGGGGTGTACACGGGGACGGGACAAAGTGTACATGGGGAAGGGGTGTACACGAGGACGGGGCAGCGTGTACACAGGGACCGGGCAGCGTGTACACGGGGATGGGGTGTACACGGGGACGGGATGTATACGGGGACGGCGCAGCGTGTACACGGGGACGTGGTGTACACGGGGACGGGGCATCGTGTACACGGGTACGGGGGTACACAGGGACGGAGCAGCGTGTACACGGGGACAGAGTGTACACGGGGACGGGACGTACACGGGGACGGGTCAGCGTGTACACGGGGACGGGTGTACACGGGGACGGGGTGTACACGGGGACAGGGCGTACACGGGGACGGGGCGTACACGGGGACGGGGCAGCGTGTACACGGGGACGGGTGTACACGTGGACGGGGTGTACACGGGGACGGGGTGTACACGGGGACGGGGTGTACACGGGGATAGGGCGTACACGGGGACGGGGCGTACACGGGGACGGGGCTGCGTGTACACTGGGACGGGGCAGCTTGTACGCGGGGACGTGGTGTACACGGGGAAGGGTTTATACGGGGACGGGGCAGCATGTACACGGGGACGGTTCGTACACGGCGACGGGGCAACGTGTACACGGGGACGGGGTGTACACGGGGACGGGGTGTACAAGGGGACGGGGTGTACACGGGGACGGGGTGTACACGGAGACGGGACTGCGTGTACACGGGACGGGGTGTGCACGGGGACGGGGTGTACACGGGGACGGGGTGTACACGGGGACGGGGTGTACACGGGGACGAGAAATACACGGGGACGGGGCGTACTCGGGGACGGGGCGTACACGGGGACGGGGCAGCGTGTACACCGGACGGGGTGTGCACGGGGACGGGATGTAAACGGGGACGGGGCTGCGTGTATACGGGGACGGGGTGTACACGCGGACGGGGTGTACACGGGGACGGGGTGTACACGGGGATGGGGTGTACACGGGGACGGGGAGTACACGGGGACGTGGTGTACACGGGGATGGGGTGTACACGGGGACGGGGCTGCGTGTAAACGGGGACGGGGCTGCGTGTACACTGGGACGTGGTTGCGTGTACACGGGGACGGGGTGTACACGGGGACGGGGCTGCGTGTATACGGGGACGGGGTGTACACGCGGACGGGGTGTACACGGGGACGGGGTGTACACGGTGACGGGGCTGCGTGTATACGGGGACGGGGTGTACACGAGGACGGGGCAGCGTGTACACGGGGACCGGGCCGCGTGTACACGGGGACGGGGTGTACACGGGGACGGGGTGTATTCGGTGAGGCGCAGCGTGTACACGGGGACGTGTTGTACACGGGGACGGGGCATCATGCACATGGGGACGGGCGTACAAAGGGACGGAGCTGCGTGTATACGGGGACAGTGTGTACACGGGGACGGGACGTACACGGGGACGGGTCAGCGTGTACACGGGGACGGGTGTACACGGGGACGGGGTGTACACGGGGACGGGACGTACATGGGGACGGGGCGTACACGGGGACATGGCTGCGTGGACACGGTGACGCGGCAACGTGTACACGGAGACGGGGTGTACACGGGGACCGGGTGTACACGTGGACGGGGTGTACACGGGGACGGGGTGTACACGGGGACGGGTGTACAAGGGGAGAGGGCGTACACGGGGACGGGGCGTACACGGGGACGGGGCTGCGTGTACACTGGGACGGGACAGCGTGTACGCGGGGACGTGGTGTACACGGCGAAGGGTGTATAAGGGGAAGGGTGTATAAGGGGACGGGGCAGCATGTACACGGGGACGGTTCGTACACGGCGACGGGGCAAAGTGTACACGGGGACGGGGTGTACACGGGGTCGGGGTGTACAAGGGGACGGGGTGTACACGGGGACGGGGCATCGTGTACACGGGGACGGGCGTACACAGGGACGGAGCAGCGTGTACACGGGGACAGAGTGTACACGGGGACGGGACGTACACGGGGACGGGTCAGCGTGTACACGGGGACGGATGTACACGGGGACAGGGTGTATACGGGGACAGGGCGTACACGGGGACGGGGCGTACACGGGGACGGGGCAGCGTGTACACGGGGACGGGTGTACACGTGGACGGGGTGTACACGGGGACGGGGTGTACACGGGGACGGGGTGTACACGGGGAGAGGGCGTACACGGGGACGGGGCGTACACGGGGACGGGGCTGCGTGTACACAGGGACGGGGCAGCGTGTACGCGGGGACGGGTTGTACACGGGGACGGGTGTACACGGGGACGGGGTGTACACGGGGAAATGGTGTCCACAGGGACGGGGCTGTATGGACACGGGGACGGGATGTACAAGGGGACGGGGTGTAAACGGGGACGGGGTGTACAAGGGGACGTGGTGTACACGGGGACGGGGCATTGTGTACACGGGGACGAGGTGTACACGGGGACGTGGTGTACGAGGGGACGGGGCAGAGTGTACACGGGGAAGGTGTGTACACGGGGACGGGGTGTACACGGTGACGGGGCTGCGTGTATACGGGGACGGGTTAGCGTGTACACGGGGACGGGGTGTACACGGGGACGGGGTGTACACCTGGACGGGGCTACGTGTACACGGGGACGGGGCAGCGTATACACGGGGACGGGATGTACACGGGGACGGGGTGTACACGGGGACGGGGCAAAGTGTACATGGGGACGGGGTGTACACGAGGACGGGGCGGCGTGTACACGAGGACCGGGCAGCGTGTACACGGGGACGGGGTGTACACGGGGACGGGGTGTAAACGGGGACGGCGCAGCGTGTACACGGGGACGTGGTGTACGATGGGACGGGGCAGCGTGTACACGGGGACGAGGTGTACACGGGGACGGGGAGTACATGGGGACGGGGTGTACACGGGGACGGGGTGTACACAGGGACGGGTCAGCGTGTACACGGGGACGGATGTACACGGGGACGGGGTGTACACGGGGACAGGGCGTACACGGGGACAGGGCGTACACGGGGACGGGGCAGCGTGTACACAGGGACGTGTGTACACGTGGACGGGCTGTACACGGGGACGGGGTGTACACGGGGACGGGTGTACACGGGGAGAGGGCGTACACGGGGACGGGGCGTACACGGGGACGGGGCTGCGTGTACACTGGGATGGGGCAGCGTGTACGCGGGGACGGGGTGTACACGGGGAAGGGGCAGCATGTACACGGGGACGGATCGTACACGGCGACGGAGCAACGTGTACACGGGGACGGGGTGTACACGGGGACGGGGTGTACAAGGGGACGGGGTGTACAAGGGGACGGGGTGTACACGGGGACGGGACTGCGTGTACACGGGACGGGGTGTGCACGGGGACGGGGTGTACACGGGGACGAGAAGTACACGGGGACGGGGCGTACTCGGGGACGGGGCGTACACGGGGACGGGGCAGCTTGTACACCGGACGGGGTGTGCACGGGGACGGGATGTACACGGGGACGGGGATGCGTGTACACGAGGACGGGGCAGCTGCACACGGGGATAGGGTGTACACGGGGACGGGGCAGCGTGTACACGGGATCGGGGCATACACGGATACGGGGTGTACACGGGAACGGGGTGTACACGGGAACGGGGTGTACACCTGGACGGGGCTACGTGTACACGGGGACGGGGCAGCGTGTACACGGAGACGGGGTGTACACGGGGACAGGGTGTACACGGGGACGGGGCAACGTGTACACGGGGACGGGGTGTACACGAGGACTGGGCAGCTTGTACACGTGGACCGGGCAGCGTGTACACGGGGACGGGGTGTACACGGGGACGGGGTGTATTCGGTACGGCGCAGCGTGTACATGGGGACGTGGTGTACACGGGGACGGGGCATCGTGTACACGGGGACGGGGCGTACAAAAGGGACGGAGCAGCGTGTACACGGGGACAGTGTGTACACGGGGACGGGACGTACACGGGGACGGGTCAGCGTGTACACGGGGACGGGTGTACACGGGGACGGGGTGTACACGGGGACGGGACGTACACGGGGACGGGGCGTACACGGGGACATGGCTGCGTGGACACGCGGACGCGGCAACGTGTACACGGAGACGGGGTGTACATGGGGACGGGGTGTACACGGGGACAGGGCGTACACGGGGACGGGGCAGCGTGTACACAGGGACGTGTGTACACGTGGACGGGCTGTACACGGGGACGGGGTGTACACGGGGACGGGTGTACACGGGGAGAGGGCGTACACGGGGACGGGGCGTACACGGGGACGGGGCTGCGTGTACACTGGGATGGGGCAGCGTGTACGCGGGGACGGGGTGTACACGGGGAAGGGGCAGCATGTACACGGGGACGGATCGTACACGGCGACGGGGCAACGTGTACACGGGGACGGGGTGTACACGGGGACGGGGTGTACAAGGGGACGGGGTGTACAAGGGGACGGGGTGTACACGGGGACGGGACTGCGTGTACACGGGACGGGGTGTGCACGGGGACGGGGTGTACACGGGGACGAGAAGTACACGGGGACGGGGCGTACTCGGGGACGGGGCGTACACGGGGACGGGGCAGCTTGTACACCGGACGGGGTGTGCACGGGGACGGGATGTACACGGGGACGGGGATGCGTGTACACGAGGACGGGGCAGCTGCACACGGGGATAGGGTGTACACGGGGACGGGGCAGCGTGTACACGGGATCGGGGCATACACGGATACGGGGTGTACACGGGAACGGGGTGTACACGGGGATGGGGTGTACACGGAGACGGGGAGTAGACGGGGACGTGGTGTACACGGGGACGGGGTGTACACGGGGACGGGGCTGCGTGTAAACGGGGACGGGGCTGCGTGTACACGGTGACGGGGCAGCGTGTACACGAGTACCGGGTGTAAACGGGGATGGGGCATCGTGTACACTGGGACGTGGTTGCGTGTACACGGGGACGGGGTGTACACGGGGACGGGTGTACATGGGGACGGGGTGTACACGGGGACGGGGTGTACACGTTGACGGGGCTGCGTGTATACGGGGACGGGTTAGCGTGTACACGGGGACGGGGTGTACACGGGAACGGGGTGTACACCTGGACGGGGCTACGTGTACACGGGGACGGGGCAGCGTGTACACGGAGACGGGGTGTACACGGGGACAGGGTGTACACGGGGACGGGGCAACGTGTACACGGGGACGGGGTGTACACGAGGACTGGGCAGCTTGTACACGTGGACCGGGCAGCGTGTACACGGGGACGGGGTGTACACGGGGACGGGGTGTATTCGGTACGGCGCAGCGTGTACATGGGGACGTGGTGTACACGGGGACGGGGCATCGTGTACACGGGGACGGGGCGTACAAAAGGGACGGAGCAGCGTGTACACGGGGACGGGGTGTACACGGGGACGGGACGTACACGGGGACGGGGCGTACACGGGGACATGGCTGCGTGGACACGCGGACGCGGCAACGTGTACACGGAGACGGGGTGTACATGGGGACGGGGTGTACACGGGGACAGGGCGTACACGGGGACGGGGCAGCGTGTACACAGGGACGTGTGTACACGTGGACGGGCTGTACACGGGGACGGGGTGTACACGGGGACGGGTGTACACGGGGAGAGGGCGTACACGGGGACGGGGCGTACACGGGGACGGGGCTGCGTGTACACTGGGATGGGGCAGCGTGTACGCGGGGACGGGGTGTACACGGGGAAGGGTGTATACGTGGACGGGGCAGCATGTACACGGGGACGGTTCGTACACGGCGACGGGGCAACGTGTACACGGGGACGGGGTGTACACGGGGACGGGGTGTACAGGGGGACGGGGTGTACACGGGGATGGGGAGTACACGGGGACGGGGCTGCGTGTACACGGGACGGGGTGTGCACGGGGACGGGGTGTACACGGGGACGGGGTGTACACGGGGACGGGGTGTACACGTGGACGAGGAGTACACGCGGACGGGGCGTACTCGGGGACGGGGCATACACGGGGACGGGGCAGCGTGTACACGGGACGGGGTGTGCACGGGGACGGGGTGTACACGGGGAAGGGGCTGCGTGTACACGGGGACGGGGCAGCGTGCACACGGGGATGGGGTGTACACGGGGACGGGGCAGCGTGTATACGGGGACGGGGCATACACGGGTACGGGGTGTACAAGGGGACGTGGTGTAAACGGGAACGGGGTGTACACGGGGATGCGGTGTACACGGGGACGGGCAGTACATGGGGACGGGGTGTACATGGGGACGGGGTGTACACGGGGACGGGGCTGCGTGTAAACGGGGACGGGGCTGCGTGTACACGGTGACGGGGTGTACACGGGAACGGGGCTGCGTGTACACGGGGACGGGGGTGTACACGGGGACGGGGTGTACACGGGGACGGGGTGTACACGGGGACGGGGCGTACATGGGGACGGTGTGTACACGGGGACGGGGCGTACATGGGGTCGGTGTGTACATGGGGACGGGGCATTGTGTACACGGGGACGAGGTGTACACGGGGACGTGGTGTACGAGGGGACGGGGCAGCGTGTACACGGGGACGAGGTGTACACGGGGACGGGGAGTACATGGGGACGGGGTGTACACGGGGACGGGGTGTACACGGGGACGGGGCTGCGTGCAAACGGGGACGGGGCTGCGTGTACACGGTGACGGGGCAGCGTGTACACGGGGACGAGGTGTACACGGGGATGGGGCATCGTGTACACTGGGACGTGGTTGCGTGTACACGGGGACGGGGTGTACACTGGAACGGGGCTGCGTGTACACGGGGACGGGGTGTACACGGGGACGGGGTGTACACGGGGACGGGGTGTACACGGGGACGGGGCGTACATGGGGACGGTGTGTACACGGGGACGGGGCGTACATGGGGTCGGTGTGTACACGGGGACGGGGCATTGTGTACAAGGGGACGAGGTGTACACGGGGACGTGGTGTACGAGGGGACGGGGCAGCGTGTACACGGGGACGAGGTGTACACGGGGACGGGGAGTACATGGGGACGGGGTGTACACGGGGAAGGGGTGTACACGGGGACGGGGCTGCGTGCAAACGGGGACGGGGCTGCGTGTACACGGTGACGGGGCAGCGTGTACACGGGGACGAGGTGTACACGGGGATGGGGCATCGTGTACACTGGGACGTGGTTGCGTGTACACGGGGACAGGGTGTACACGGGAACGGGGCTGCGTGTACACGGGGACGGGGGTGTACACGGGGACGGGGTGTACACGGGGACGGGGTGTACACGGGGACGGGGCGTACATGGGGACGGTGTGTACACGGGGACGGGGCGTACATGGGGTCGGTGTGTACACGGGGACGGGGCTCCGTGTACACGGGGACGGGGTAGCGTGTACACGGGGACGGGGTGTCCATGGGGACGAGGTGTACACGTGGACGGGGCTACGTGTACACGGGGTCGGGGCAGCGTGTACACGGGGACGGGGTGTACACGGGGACGGGGTGTACAAGGGGACGGGATGTACACGGGGAGGGGGTGTACACGGGGACGGGGTGTACACGGGGACGGGGCAGCGTGTACACGGGGACGGGGTGTACACGGGGACGGGGTGTATACGGGGACGGCGCAGCGTGTACACGGGGACGTGGTGTACACGGGGACGGGGCATCGTGTACACGGGAACGGGGTATACACGGATACGGGGTGTACACGGGGACGGGGTGTACACGGGAACGGGGTGTACACGGGGATGGGGTGTACACGGGGACGGGGAGTACACGGGGACGTGTACACGCTGCCCTGTCCCCGTGTGCACCCCGTCCCCGTCTACACCCCGTCTCCGTGTACACGTTGCCCCGTCCCCGTGTACACGCAGCCATGTCCCCGTGTACGCCCCTTCGCCGTGTACGCCCCGTCCCCGTGTACACCCCGTCCCCGTGTACACCCGTCCCCGTGTACACTCTGACCCGTCCCTGTGTACGTCCCGTCCCCGTGTACACGCTGTCCCCGTGTACACGCTGCTCCGTCCCTGTGTACGCCCCGTCCCCGTGTACACGATGCCCCGTCCCCGTGTACACCACGTCCCCGTGTACACGCTGCGCCGTCCCCGTGTACACGATGCCCCGTCCCCGTGTACACCACGTCCCCGTGTTCACGCTGCGCCGTCCCCGTGTACACGCTGCCCGGTCCCCGTGTACACGCTCCCCGTCCTCGTGTACACCCCGTCCCCGTGTACACGTTGCCCCGTCCCCGTGTACATCCCGTCCCCGTGTACACCGTGTACACGCTACCCCGTCCCCGTATACACGCAGCCCCGTCACCGTGTACACCCCGTCCCCGTGTACACCCCGTCCCCGTGTACACCCCGTCCCCGTTTACCATCCCCATGTACACCCCGTTCCCGAGTACACCCCGTCCCCGTGTACATCCCGTCCCCGTGTACACCCCGTCCCCGTGTACACCCCGTCCCCGTGTACACAATGCCCCCCGTCCCCGTGTACAGCCCGTCCCCTTGTACACCCCGTCCCCTTGTACACCCAGTCCCCGTGTACACACCGTCCCATTGTACACCCCGTCCCCGTGTACACGCAGCCCCGTCCCTGTGTAAAACATTTCCCCGTGTACACCCCGTCCCCGTGTACTCCTCGTCCCCGTGTACACCCCGTCCCCATGTACACCCGTCCCCGTGTACACCCCGTCCCCGTGTACACGCTGCCCCGTCCCCGTGTACATGCAGCCAAGTACCCGTGTACGTCCCGTCCCCGTGTACGCCCCGTCCCCGTGTACACCCCGTCCCTGTGTACACGCTGCCCCGTCACCGTGTACACGCAGCCCCGTCCCCGTTTACACGCAGCCCCGTCCCCGTGTACACCCCATCCCCGTGTGCACCCCGTCCCCGTGTACACGCTTCCCCGTCCCCGTGTACACCCGTCCCCGTGTACAAGCTGCCTCGTCCCCGGTTACACTCCGTCCCCGTGTACACCCCGTCCCCGTGTACACCCTTTCCCCGTATATGCCCTGTCCCCGTGTACACGCTGCCCCGTCTCCCCGTGCACTCCGTCCCCGTGTACACCCCGTCCCCGTGTACACGATGCCCGTTCACCGTGTACACGCAGCCCCGTCCCCGTTTACACGCAGCCCCGTCCCCGTGTACACCCCGTCTCCGTGTACTCCTCGTCCCCGTGTACACTCCATCCCCGTGTACACCCCGTTCCCGTGTACACCCCGTCCACGTGTATACCCTGTCCCCGTGTACACGCTGCCCCGTCCCCGTGTACGCCCCGTCCCCGTGTACACCCCGACCACGTGTACACACCGTCCCCGTGTACACGATGCCCCGTCCCCGTGTCCACGCAGCCACGTCCCCGTGTACGCCCCGTCCCCATGTACGTCCCGTCCCCGTGTACACGATGCCCCGTCCCCGTGTACACCCCTTCCCCGTGTGCACCCCGTCCCCGTGTACACCACGTCCCCTTGTACACCCCGCCCCCGTGTACACCCCTTCCCCGTGTACACGCAGCCCCGTCCCCGTGTACGCCCCGTCCCCGCGTACACCTCGTCCCCGTGTACACAATGCCCCGTCCCCGTGTACACCCCGTCCCCTTGTACATCCCGTCCCCGTGTACACCCCGTCCCCGTGTACACCCCGTCCCCGTGTAGACCCCGTCTCCGTGTGCACCCCGGCCCCGTGTACACCCCATCCCCGAGTACACCCCGTTCCCGTGTACACCCCGTCATCGTGTACACCCCGTACCCGTGTATGCTAAGTCCCCGTGTACACGCTGCCCCGTCCCCCTGTACACGCCATCCCCGTGTGCACCCCGTCCCCGTGTACACGCTTCCCCGTCCCGGTGTACACCCGTCCCGGTGTACACGCTGCCTCCTCCCCGGTTACACCCCGTCCCCGTGTACACCCCGTCCCCGTGTACACCGTTTCCCCGTATATACCCCGTCCCCGTGTACACGCTGCCCCGTCCCCGCGTGCACTCCGTCCCCGTGTACACCCCGTCCGCTTGTACACGATGCCGCGTCACTGTGTACACGCAGCCCCGTCCCCGTTTACACGCAGCCCCGTCCCCGTGTACACCCCGTCCCCGTGTACACCCCGTCCCCGTGTACTCCCCGTCCCCGTGTACACCCCATACCCGTGTACACCCCGTTCCCGTGTACACCCCGTCCCAGTGTACATCCCGTCCCCGTGTACACCCCGTCCCCGTGTACTCCTCGTCCCCGTGTACACGCTGCCCCGTCCCCGTGTACGCCCCGCCCCGTGTACACCCCGTCCCCGTGTACACAATGCCCCGTCCCCGTGTACACCCCGTCCCCTTGTACACCCCGTCCCCTTGTACACCTCGTCCCCGTGTACACACCGTCCCCTTGTATACCCCGTCCCCGTGTACACGCAGCCCCGTCCCTGTGTACAACATTTCCCCGTGTACACCCCGTCCCCGTGTACTCCTCGTCCCCGTGTACACCCCGTCCCCGTGTACACCCGTCCCCGTGTACACCCCGTGTACACCCCGTCCCCGTGTACACGCAGCCCCGTCCCCTTGTACACCCCGTCCCCGTGTACTCCCCGTCCCCGTGTACACGCTGCCCCGTCCCCGTGTACGCCCCGTCCCCGTGTACACCCCGACCCCGTGTACACACCATCCCCGTGTACACGATGCCCCGTCCCCGTGTCCACGCAGCCACGTCCCCGTGTACGCCCGTCCCCATGTACACCCTGTCCCCGTGTACACCCCTTCCCCGTGTACACACCGTTCCCTTGTACACCCCGTCCCCGTGTACACGCAGCCCCGTCCCTGTGTACACCATTTCCCCGTGTACTCCTCGTCCACGTGTACACCCCGTCCGCGCGTACACGCTGCCCCTTCCCTGTGTACACGCTGCCCCGTCCCCGTGTACACGCAGCCCCGTCCCGTTGTACACCCCGTCCCCGTGTACACCCCGTCCACGTGTATACCCCGTCCCCGTGTACACGCTGCCCCGTCCCCGTGTACGCCCCGTCCCCTTGTACACCCCGACCCCGTGTATACACCCGTCCCCGTGTACACGATGCCTTGTCCCCGTGTCCACGAAGCCACGTCCCCGTGTACGCCCCGTCCCCATGTACGTCCCGTCCCCGTGTAGACGATGCCCCGTCCCCGTGTACACCCCTTCCCCGTGTACACCCCGTCCCCGTGTACACCCCGTCCCCGTACACACCCCTTCCCCGTGTACACGCAGCCCGGTCCCCGTGTACGCCCGTCCCCGTGGACACCTCGTCCCCGTGTACACAATGCCCCGTCCCCGTGTACACCCCGTCCCCGTGTACACCCCGTCCCCGTGTACTCCCCGTCCCCGTGTACACCCCATCCCCGTGTACACCCCGTTCCCGTAAACACCCCGTCCCCGTGTACACCCCGTACGCGTGTAAGCCCCGTCCCCGTGTACACGCTGCCCCGTCCCCGTGTACACCCCGTCCACTTGTACACCCCGTCCCCGTGTACACGCAGCCCCGTCCATGTGTACACCATTTCCCCGTGTACACCCGTCCCCGTGTACACACCGTCCCCGAGTACACGCAGCCCCGTCCCCTTGTTCACCCCGTCCCCGTGTACACCCCGTCCACGTGTACACCCCGTCCCCGTGTACACGCTGCCCCGTCCCCGTGTACGCCCCGTCCCCGTGTACACCCCGACCCGTGTACACACCGTCCCCGTGTACACGATTCCCCGTCCCCGTGTACATGCAGCCACGTCCCCGTGTACGCCCGTCCCCGTGTACGCCCCGTCCCCGTGTACTCCCCGGCCCGTGTACACCCCATCCCCGTGTACACCCCGTTCCCGTGTACACCCCGTCCACGTGTATACCCCGTCCCCATGTACACGCTGCCCCGTCCCCGTGTACGCCCCGTCCCCGTGTACACCCCGACCCCGTGTACACATCATCCCCGTGTACACGATGCCCCGTCCCCGTGTCCACGCAGCCACGTCCCCGTGTACGCCCGTCCCCATGTACACCCTGTCCCCGTGTACACCCCGTCCCCGTGTACACAACTTCCCCTTGTACACCCCGTCCCCGTGTACACGCAGCCCCGTCCCTGTGTACACCATTTCCCCGTGTACTCCTCGTCCACGTGTACACCCCGTCCGCGCGTACAGGCTGCCATTTCCCCGTGTACACCCCTTCCCCGTGTATAACCGTCCCCGTGTACACCCCGTCCCCGTGTACACCCCGTCCCCGTGTACACCCCGTCCCCGTGTACACGCTGCCCGTCCCCGTGTACGCCCCGTCCCCGTGTACACCCCGCCACCGTGTACACGCAGCCGCGTCCCTGTTTACTCGCAGCCCCGTCCCCGTGTACACCCCGTCCCCGTGTACACGCAGCCCCGTCCCCTTGTACACCCCGTCCCCGTGTACTCCCCGTCCCCGTGTACGTCCCGTTCCCGTGTACACCCCGTCCTCGTGTACACCCCGTTCCCGTGTATGCCCCTTACCAGTGTACACGCTGCCCCGTCCCCGCGTACACCCGTCCCCGTGTACGTTGCCTGGTCCCCGTGTACACCCTTTCCCCGTATATGCCCGGTCACCGTGTACACGCAGCCCCGTCCCCGTGTACACCCCGTCACCGTGCACACCCCGTCCCGTGTACACGCTGGCCCGTCCCCGTGTACGCCCCGTCCCCGTGTACACGCCGTCCCCGTGTACTACCCGGCCCGTGTACACCCCATCCCCGTGTACACCCCGTTCCCGTGTACACCCCGTCCACGTGTATACCCCGTCCCCGTGTACACGCTGCCCCATCCCCGTGTACGACCCGTCACCGTGTACACCCCGACCCCGTGTACAAGCCCCGTCCCCTTGTACACCCCGTCCCCGTGTACACTCCGTCCACGTGTACACGCTGCCCCGTTCCCGTGTACGCCCCGTCCCCGTGTACACCCCGACCCCGTGTACACACCGTCCCCGTGTCCACGATTTCCCGTCCCCGTGTACATGCAGCCACGTCCCCGTGTACGCCCGTCCCCGTGTACGCCCCGTCCCCGTGTACACCCCGTCCCCGTGTACACGATGCCCGGTCACCGTGTACACGCAGCCCCGTCCCCGTTTACACGCAGCCCCGTCCCCGTGTACACCCCGTCCCCGGGGACGGGGCAGCGTGTACACGGAGACGGGGTGTACACGGGGACAGGGTGTACACGGGGACGGGGCAACGTGTACACGGGGACGGGGTGTACACGAGGACTGGGCAGCGTGTACACGGGGACCGGGCAGCGTGTACACGGGGACGGGGTGTACACGGGGACGGGGTGTATTCGGTACGGCGCAGCGTGTACATGGGGACGTGGTGTACACGGGGACGGGGCATCGTGTACACGGGGACGGGGCGTACAAAGGGACGGAGCAGCGTGTACACGGGGACAGTGTGTACACGGGGACGGGACATACACGGGGACGGTTCAGCGTGTACACGGGGACGGGTGTACACGGGGACGGGGTGTACACGGGGACGGGACGTACACGGGGACGGGGCGTACACGGGGACATGGCTGCGTGGACACGCGGACGCGGCAACGTGTACACGGAGACGGGGTGTACATGGGGACGGGGTGTACACGGGGACAGGGCGTACACGGGGACGGGGCAGCGTGTACACAGGGACGTGTGTACACGTGGACGGGCTGTACACGGGGACGGGGTGTAAACGGGGACGGGTGTACACGGGGAGAAGCCGTACACGGGGACGGGGCGTACACGGGGACGGGGCTGCGTGTACACTGGGATGGGGCAGCGTGTACGCGGGGACGGGGTGTACACGGGGAAGGGTGTATACGTGGACGGGGCAGCATGTACACGGGGACAGTTCGTACACGGCGACGGGGCAACGTGTACACGGGGACGGGGTGTACACGGGGACGGGGTGTACAGGGGGACGGGGTGTACACGGGGACGGGGAGTACACGGGGACGGGGCTGCGTGTACACAGGACGGGGTGTGCACGGGGACGGGGTGTACACGGGGACGGGGTGTACACGGGGACGGGGTGTACACGTGGACGAGGAGTACACGGGGACGGGGCGTACTCGGGGACGGGGCATACACGGGGACGGGGCTGCGTGTACACGGGACGGGGTGTGCACGGGGACGGGGTGTACACGGGGAAGGAGCTGCGTGTACACGGGGACGGGGCAGCGTGCACACGGGGATGGGGTGTACACGGGGACGGGGCAGCGTGTATACGGGGACGGGGCATACACGGGTACGGGGTGTACAAGGGGACGTGGTGTAAACGGGAACGGGGTGTACACGGGGATGCGGTGTACACGGGGACGGGCAGTACATGGGGACGGGATGTACACGGGGACGGGGTGTACACGGGGACGGGGCTGCGTGTAAACGGGGACGGGGCTGCGTGTACACGGTGACGGGGTATACACGGGAACGGGGCTGCGTGTACACGGGGACGGGGGTGTACACGGGGACGGGGTGTACACGGGGACGGGGTGTACACGGGGACGGGGCGTACATGGGGACGGTGTGTACACGGGGACGGGGCGTACATGGGGTCGGTGTGTACATGGGGACGGGGCATTGTGTACACGGGGACGAGGTGTACACGGGGACGTGGTGTACGAGGGGACGGGGCAGCTTGTACACGGGGACGAGGTGTACACGGGGACGGGGAGTACATGGGGACGGGGTGTATACGGGGACGGGGTGTACACGGGGACGGGGCTGCGTGCAAACGGGGACGGGGCTGCGTGTACACGGTGACGGGGCAGCGTGTACACGGGGACGAGGTGTACACGGGGATGGGGCATCGTGTACAATGGGACGTGGTTGCGTGTACACGGGGACGGGGTGTACACTGGAACGGGGCTGCGTGTACACGGGGACGGGGTGTACACGGGGACGGGGTGTACACGGGGACGGGGTGTACACGGGGACGGGGCGTACATGGGGACGGTGTGTACACGGGGACGGGGCGTACATGGGGTCGGTGTGTACACGGGGACGGGGCATTGTGTACACGGGGACGAGGTGTACACGGGGACGTGGTGTACGAGGGGACGGGGCAGCGTGTACACGGGGACGAGGTGTACACGGGGACGGGGAGTACATGGGGACGGGGTGTACACGGGGAAGGGGTGTACACGGGGACGGGGCTGCGTGCAAACGGGGACGGGGCTGCGTGTACACGGTGACGGGGCAGCGTGTACACGGGGACGAGGTGTACACGGGGATGGGGCATCGTGTACACTGGGACGTGGTTGCGTGTACACGGGGACGGGGTGTACACGGGAACGGGGCTGCGTGTACACGGGGACGGGGGTGTACACGTGGACGGGGTGTACACGGGGACGGGGTGTACACGGGGACGGGGCGTACATGGGGACGGTGTGTACACGGGGACGGGGCGTACATGGGGTCGGTGTGTACACGGGGACGGGGCATTGTGTACACGGGGACGAGGTGTACACGGGGACGGGGAGTACATGGGGACGGGGTGTACACGGGGACGGGGTGTACACGGTGACGGGGCTCCGTGTACACGGGCACGGGGGTAGCGTGTACACGGGGACGGGGTGTCCATGGGGACGAGGTGTACACGTGGACGGGGCTACGTGTACACGGGGTCGGGGCAGCGTGTACACGGGGAGGGGGTGTACACGGGGACGGGGTGTACACGGGGACGGGGCAGCGTGTACACGGGAACGGGGTGTACACGAGGACGGGGCAGCGTGTACACGGGGACGGGGTGTACACGGGGACGGGGTGTATACGGGGACGGCGCAGCGTGTACACGGGGACGTGGTGTGCACGGGGACGGGGCATCGTGTACACGGGAACGGGGTATACACGGATACGGGGTGTACACGGGGACGGGGTGTACACGGGAACGGGGTGTACACGGGGATGGGGTGTACACGGGGACGGGGAGTACACGGGGACGTGTACACGCTGCCCTGTCCCCGTGTGCACCCCGTCCCCGTGTACACCCCGTCTCCGTGTACACGTTGCCCCGTCCCCGTGTACACGCAGCCATGTCCCCGTGTACGCCCCTTCGCCGTGTACGCCCCGTCCCCGTGTACACCCCGTCCCCGTGTACACCCGTCCCCGTGTACACGCTGACCCGTCCCTGTGTACGTCCCGTCCCCGTGTACACGCTGTCCCCGTGTACACGCTGCTCCGTCCCTGTGTACGCCCCGTCCCCGTGTACACGATGCCCCGTCCCCGTGTACACCACGTCCCCGTGTACACGCTGCGCCGTCCCCGTGTACACGATGCCCCGTCCCCGTGTACACCACGTCCCCGTGTACACGCTGCGCCGTCCCCGTGTACACGCTGCCCGGTCCCCGTGTACACGCTCCCCGTCCTCGTGTACACCCCGTCCCCGTGTACACGTTGCCCCGTCCCCGTGTACATCCCGTCCCCGTGTACACCGTGTACACGCTACCCCGTCCCCGTATACACGCAGCCCCGTCACCGTGTACACCCCGTCCCCGTGTACACCCCGTCCCCGTTTACCATCCCCATGTACACCCCGTTCCCGAGTACACCCCGTCCCCGTGTACATCCCGTCCCCGTGTACACCCCGTCCCCGTGTACTCCTCGTCCCCGTGTACACGCTGGCCCGTCCCCGTGAACGCCCCGTCCCCGTGTACACCCCGTCCCCGTGTACACAATGCCCCCCGTCCCCGTGTACACCCCGTCCCCTTGTACACCCCGTCCCCTTGTACACCCAGTCCCCGTGTACACACCGTCCCATTGTACACCCCGTCCCCGTGTACACGCAGCCCCGTCCCTGTGTAAAACATTTCCCCGTGTACACCCCGTCCCCGTGTACTCCTCGTCCCCGTGTACACCCCATCCCCGTGTACACCCGTCCCCGTGTACACCCCGTCCCCGTGTACACGCTGCCCCGTCCCCGTGTACATGCAGCCAAGTACCCGTGTACGTCCCGTCCCCGTGTACGCCCCGTCCCCGTGTACACCCCGTCCCTGTGTACACGCTGCCCCGTCACCGTGTACACGCAGCCCCGTCCCCGTTTACACGCAGCCCCGTCCCCGTGCACACCCCATCCCCGTGTGCACCCCGTCCCCGTGTACACGCTTCCCCGTCCCCGTGTACACCCGCCCCGTGTACAAGCTGCCTCGTCCCCGGTTACACTCCGTCCCCGTGTACACCCCGTCCCCGTGTACACCCTTTCCCCGTATATGCCCTGTCCCCGTGTACACGCTGCCCCGTCTCCCCGTGCACTCCGTCCCCGTGTACACCCCGTCCCCGTGTACACGATGCCCGTTCACCGTGTACACGCAGCCCCGTCCCCGTTTACACGCAGCCCCGTCCCCGTGTACACCCCGTCTCCGTGTACTCCTCGTCCCCGTGTACACTCCATCCCCGTGTACACCCCGTTCCCGTGTACACCCCGTCCACGTGTATACCCTGTCCCCGTGTACACGCTGCCCCGTCCCCGTGTACGCCCCGTCCCCGTGTACACCCCGACCACGTGTACACACCGTCCCCGTGTACACGATGCCCCGTCCCCGTGTCCACGCAGCCACGTCCCCGTGTACGCCACGTCCCCATGTACGTCCCGTCCCCGTGTACACGATGCCCCGTCCCCGTGTACACCCCTTACCCGTGTGCACCCCGTCCCCGTGTACCCCACGTCCCCTTGTACACCCCGCCCCCGTGTACACCCCTTCCACGTGTACACGCAGCCCCGTCCCCGTGTACGCCCCGTCCCCGCGTAAACCTCGTCCCCGTGTACACAATGCCCCGTCCCCGTGTACACCCCGTCCCCTTGTACATCCCGTCCCCGTGTACACCCCGTCCCCGTGTAGACCCCGTCCCCGTGTGCACCCCGGCCCCGTGTACACCCCATCCCCGGGTACACCCCGTTCCCGTGTACACCCCGTCATCGTGTACACCCCGTACCCGTGTATGCCAAGTCCCCGTGTACACGCTGCCCCGTCCCCCTATAGACGCCATCCCCGTGTGCACCCCGTCCCCGTGTACACGCTTCCCCGTCCCGGTGTACACCCGTCCCGGTGTACACGCTGCCTCCTCCCCGGTTACACCCCGTCCCCGTGTACACCCCGTCCCCGTGTACACCGTTTCCCCGTATATACCCCGTCCCCGTGTACACGCTGCCCCGTCCCCGCGTGCACTCCGTCCCCGTGTACACCCCGTCCGCTTGTACACGATGCCCCGTCACTGTGTACACGCAGCCCCGTCCCCGTTTACACGCAGCCCCGTCCCCGTGTACACCCCGTCCCCGTGTACACCCCGTCCCCGTGTACTCCCCGTCCCCGTGTACACCCCATACCCGTGTACACCCCGTCCCCGTGTACATCCCGTCCCCGTGTACACCCCGTCCCCGTGTACTCCTCGTCCCCGTGTACACGCTGCCCCGTCCCCGTGTACGCCCCGCCCCGTGTACACCCCGTCCCCGTGTACACAATGCCCCGTCCCCGTGTACACCCCGTCCCCTTGTACACCCCGTCCCCTTGTACACCTCGTCCCCGTGTACACACCGTCCCCTTGTATACCCCGTCCCCGTGTACACGCAGCCCCGTCCCCGTGTACACGCAGCCCCGTCCCTGTGTACAACATTTCCCCGTGTACACCCCGTCCCCGTGTACTCCTCGTCCCCGTGTACACCCCGTCCCCGTGTACACCCGTCCCCGTGTACACCCCGTGTACACCCCGTCCCCGTGTACACGCAGCCCCGTCCCCGTGTACTCCCCGTCCCCGTGTACACGCTGCCCCGTCCCCGTGTACGCCCCGTCCCCGTGTACACCCCGACCCCGTGTACACACCATCCCCGTGTACACGATGCCCCGTCCCCGTGTCCACGCAGCCACGTCCCCGTGTACGCCCGTCCCCATGTACACCCTGTCCCCGTATACACCCCTTCCCCGTGTACACACCGTTCCCTTGTACACCCCGTCCCCGTATACACGCAGCCCCGTCCCTGTGTACACCATTTCCCCGTGTACTCCTCGTCCACGTGTACACCCCGTCCGCGCGTACACGCTGCCCCGTCCCTGTGTACACGCAGCCCCGTCCCGTTGTACACCCCGTCCCCGTGTACACCCCGTCCACGTGTATACCCCGTCCCCGTGTATACGCTGCCCCGTCCCCGTGTACGCCCCGTCCCCGTGTACACCCCGACCCCGTGTACACACCCGTCCCCGTGTACACGATGCCCTGTCCCCGTGTCCACGAAGCCACGTCCCCGTGTACGCCCCGTCCCTATGTACGTCCCGTCCCAGTGTAGACGATGCCCCGTCCCCGTGTACACCCCTTCCCCGTGTACACCCCGTCCCCGTGTACACCCCGTCCCCGTACACACCCCTTCCCCGTGTACACGCAGCCCGGTCCCCGTGTACGCCCGTCCCCGTGTACGCCCCGTCCCCGTGTACTCCCCGGCCCGTGTACACCCCATCCCCGTGTACACCCCGTTCCCGTGTACACCCCGTCCACGTGTATACCCCGTCCCCATGTACACGCTGCCCCGTCCCCGTGTCAGCCCCGTCCCCGTGTACACACCATCCCCGTGTACACGTTGCCCCGTCCCCGTGTACATCCCGTCCCCGTGTACACCGTGTACACGCTACCCCGTCCCCGTATACACGCAGCCCCGTCACCGTGTACACCCCGTCCCCGTGTACACCCCGTCCCCGTGTACACCCCGTCCCCGTTTACCATCCCCATGTACACCCCTTTCCCGAGTACACCCCGTCCCCGTGTACATCCCGTCCCCGTGTACACCCCGTCCCCGTGTACTCCTCGTCCCCGTGTACACGCTGGCCCGTCCCCGTGAACGCCCCGTCCCCGTGTACACCCCGTCCCCGTGTACACAATGCCCCCCGTCCCCGTGTACACCCCGTCCCCTTGTACACCCCGTCCCCTTGTACACCCAGTCCCCGTGTACACACCGTCCCATTGTACACCCCGTCCCCGTGTACACGCAGCCCCGTCCCTGTGTAAAACATTTCCCCGTGTACACCCCGTCCCCGTGTACTCCTCGTCCCCGTGTACACCCCGTCCCCGTGTACACCCGTCCCCGTGTACACCCCGTCCCCGTGTACACGCTGCCCCGTCCCCGTGTACATGCAGCCAAGTACCCGTGTACGTCCCGTCCCCGTGTACGTCCCGTCCCCGTGTACACCCCGTCCCTGTGTACACGCTGCCCCGTCACCGTGTACACGCAGCCCCGTCCCCGTTTACACGCAGCCCCGTCCCCGTGAACACCCCATCCCCGTGTGCACCCCGTCCCCGTGTACACGCTTCCCCGTCCCCGTGTACTCCCCGTCCCCGTGTACACGCTGCCCCGTCCCCGTGTACGCCCCGTCCCCGTGTACACCCCGACCCCGTGTACACACCATCCCCGTGTACACGATGCCCCGTCCCCGTGTCCACGCAGCCACGTCCCCGTGTACGCCCGTCCCCATGTACACCCTGTCCCCGTATACACCCCTTCCCCGTGTACACACCGTTCCCTTGTACACCCCGTCCCCGTGTACACGCAGCCCCGTCCCTGTGTACACCATTTCCCCGTGTACTCCTCGTCCACGTGTACACCCCGTCCGCGCGTACACGCTGCCCCGTCCCTGTGTACACGCTGCCCCGTCCCCGTGTACACGCAGCCCCGTCCCGTTGTACACCCCGTCCCCGTGTACACCCCGTCCACGTGTATACCCCGTCCCCGTGTATACGCTGCCCCGTCCCCGTGTACGCCCCGTCCCCGTGTACACCCCGACCCCGTGTACACACCCGTCCCCGTGTACACGATGCCCTGTCCCCGTGTCCACGAAGCCACGTCCCCGTGTACGCCCCGTCCCTATGTACGTCCCGTTCCCGTGTAGACGATGCCCCGTCCCCGTGTACACCCCTTCCCCGTGTACACCCCGTCCCCGTGTACACCCCGTCCCCGTACACACCCCTTCCCCGTGTACACGCAGCCCGGTCCCCGTGTACGCCCGTCCCCGTGTACGGCCCGTCCCCGTGTACTCCCCGGCCCGTGTACACCCCATCCCCGTGTACACCCCGTTCCCGTGTACACCCCGTCCACGTGTATACCCCGTCCCCATGTACACGCTGCCCCGTCCCCGTGTCAGCCCCGTCCCCGTGTACACCCCGACCCCGTGTACACACCATCCCCGTGTACACGTTGCCCCGTCCCCGTGTACATCCCTTCCCCGTGTACACCGTGTACACGCTACCCCGTCCCCGTATACACGCAGCCCCGTCACCGTGTACACCCCGTCCCCGTGTACACCCCGTCCCCGTGTACACCCCGTCCCCGTTTACCATCCCCATGTACACCCCGTTCCCGAGTACACCCCGTCCCCGTGTACATCCCGTCCCCGTGTACACCCCGTCCCCGTGTACTCCTCGTCCCCGTGTACACGCTGGCCCGTCCCCGTGAACGCCCCGTCCCCGTGTACACCCCGTCCCCGTGTACACAATGCCCCCCGTCCCCGTGTACACCCGTCCCCTTGTACACCCCGTCCCCTTGTACACCCAGTCCCCGTGTACACACCGTCCCATTGTACACCCCGTCCCCGTGTACACGCAGCCCCGTCCCTGTGTAAAACATTTCCCCGTGTACACCCCGTCCCCGTGTACTCCTCGTCCCCGTGTACACCCCGTCCACGTGTACACCCGTCCCCGTGTACACCCCGTCCACGTGTACACGCTGCCCCGTCCCCGTGTACATGCAGCCAAGTACCCGTGTACGTCCCGTCCCCGTGTACGCCCCGTCCCCGTGTACACCCCGTCCCTGTGTACACGCTGCCCCGTCACCGTGTACACGCAGCCCCGTCCCCGTTTACACGCAGCCCCGTCCCCGTGTACACCCCATCCCCGTGTGCACCCCGTCCCCGTGTACACGCTTCCCCGTCCCCGTGTACACCCGTCCCCGTGTACACCCGTCCCCGTGTACAAGCTGCCTCGTCCCCGGTTACACTCCGTCCCCGTGTACACCCCGTCCCCGTGTACACCCTTTCCCCGTATATGCCCTGTCCCCGTGTACACGCTGCCCCGTCTCCCCGTGCACTCCGTCCCCGTGTACACCCCGTCCCCGTGTACACGATGCCCGTTCACCGTGTACACGCAGCCCCGTCCCCGTTTACACGCAGCCCCGTCCCCGTGTACACCCCGTCTCCGTGTACTCCTCGTCCCCGTGTACACTCCATCCCCGTGTACACCCCGTTCCCGTGTACACCCCGTCCACGTGTATACCCTGTCCCCGTGTACACGCTGCCCCGTCCCCGTGTACGCCCCGTCCCCGTGTACACCCCGACCACGTGTACACACCGTCCCCGTGTACACGATGCCCCGTCCCCGTGTCCACGCAGCCACGTCCCCGTGTACGCCACGTCCCCATGTACGTCCCGTCCCCGTGTACACGATGCCCCGTCCCCGTGTACACCCCTTACCCGTGTGCACCCCGTCCCCGTGTACACCACGTCCCCTTGTACACCCCGCCCCCGTGTACACCCCTTCCACGTGTACTCCTCGTCCCCGTGTACACGCTGCCCCGTGTACACCCCGTTCCCGTGTACACCCCGTCCCCCGTGTACACCCCTTCCACGTGTACACGCAGCCCCGTCCCCGTGTACGCCCCGTCTCCGTGTACTCCTCGTCCCCGTGTACACTCCATCCCCGTGTACACCCCGTTCCCGTGTACACCCCGTCCCCCGTGTACACCCCTTCCACGTGTACACGCAGCCCCGTCCCCGTGTACGCCCCGTCCCCGCGTAAACCTCGTCCCCGTGTACACAATGCCCCGTCCCCGTGTACACCCCGTCCCCTTGTACATCCCGTCCCCGTGTACACCCCGTCCCCGTGTAGACCCCGTCCCCGTGTGCACCCCGGCCCCGTGTACACCCCATCCCCGGGTACACCCCGTTCCCGTGTACACCCCGTCATCGTGTACACCCCGTACCCGTGTATGCCAAGTCCCCGTGTACACGCTGCCCCGTCCCCCTATAGACGCCATCCCCGTGTGCACCCCGTCCCCGTGTACACGCTTCCCCGTCCCGGTGTACACCCGTCCCGGTGTACACGCTGCCTCCTCCCCGGTTACACCCCGTCCCCGTGTACACCCCGTCCCTGTGTACACCGTTTCCCCGTATATACCCCGTCCCCGTGTACACGCTGCCCCGTCCCCGCGTGCACTCCGTCCCCGTGTACACCCCGTCCGCTTGTACACGATGCCCCGTCACTGTGTACACGCAGCCCCGTCCCCGTTTACACGCAGCCCCGTCCCCGTGTACACCCCGTCCACGTGTACACCCGTCCCCGTGTACACCCCGTCCCCGTGTACACGCTGCCCCGTCCCCGTGTACATGCAGCCAAGTACCCGTGTACGTCCCGTCCCCGTGTACGCCCCGTCCCCGTGTACACCCCGTCCCTGTGTACACGCTGCCCCGTCACCGTGTACACGCAGCCCCGTCCCCGTTTACACGCAGCCCCGTCCCCGTGTACACCCCATCCCCGTGTGCACCCCGTCCCCGTGTACACGCTTCCCCGTCCCCGTGTACACCCGTCCCCGTGTACAAGCTGCCTCGTCCCCGGTTACACTCCGTCCCCGTGTACACCCCGTCCCCGTGTACACCCTTTCCCCGTATATGCCCTGTCCCCGTGTACACGCTGCCCCGTCTCCCCGTGCACTCCGTCCCCGTGTACACCCCGTCCCCGTGTACACGATGCCCGTTCACCGTGTACACGCAGCCCCGTCCCCGTTTACACGCAGCCCCGTCCCCGTGTACACCCCGTCTCCGTGTACTCCTCGTCCCCGTGTACACTCCATCCCCGTGTACACCCCGTTCCCGTGTACACCCCGTCCACGTGTATACCCTGTCCCCGTGTACACGCTGCCCCGTCCCCGTGTACGCCCCGTCCCCGTGTACACCCCGACCACGTGTACACACCGTCCCCGTGTACACGATGCCCCGTCCCCGTGTCCACGCAGCCACGTCCCCGTGTACGCCACGTCCCCATGTACGTCCCGTCCCCGTGTACACGATGCCCCGTCCCCGTGTACACCCCTTACCCGTGTGCACCCCGTCCCCGTGTACACCACGTCCCCTTGTACACCCCGCCCCCGTGTACACGCAGCCCCGTCCCCGTGTACGCCCCGTCTCCGTGTACTCCTCGTCCCCGTGTACACTCCATCCCCGTGTACACCCCGTTCCCGTGTACACCCCGTCCCCCGTGTACACCCCTTCCACGTGTACACCTCCTCCCCGGTTACACCCCGTCCCCGTGTACACCCCGTCCCCGTGTACACCGTTTCCCCGTATATACCCCGTCCCCGTGTACACGCTGCCCCGTCCCCGCGTGCACTCCGTCCCCGTGTACACCCCGTCCGCTTGTACACGATGCCCCGTCACTGTGTACACGCAGCCCCGTCCCCGTTTACACGCAGCCCCGTCCCCGTGTACACCCCGTCCCCGTGTACACCCCGTCCCCGTGTACTCCCCGTCCCCGTGTACACCCGATACCCGTGTACACCCCGTTCCCGTGTACACCCCGTCCCCGTGTACATCCCGTCCCCGTGTACACCCCGTCCCCGTGTACTCCTCGTCCCCGTGTACACGCTGCCCCGTCCCCGTGTACGCCCCGCCCCGTGTACACCCCGTCCCCGTGTACACAATGCCCCGTCCCCGTGTACACCCCGTCCCCTTGTACACCCCGTCCCCTTGTACACCTCGTCCCCGTGTACACACCGTCCCCTTGTATACCCCGTCCCCGTGTACACGCAGCCCCGTCCCTGTGTACAACATTTCCCCGTGTACACCCCGTCCCCGTGTACTCCTCGTCCCCGTGTACACCCCGTCCCCGTGTACACCCGTCCCCGTGTACACCCCGTGTACACCCCGTCCCCGTGTACACGCAGCCCCGTCCCCGTGTACTCCCCGTCCCCGTGTACACGCTGCCCCGTCCCCGTGTACGCCCCGTCCCCGTGTACACCCCGACCCCGTGTACACACCATCCCCGTGTACACGATGCCCCGTCCCCGTGTCCACGCAGCCACGTCCCCGTGTACGCCCGTCCCCATGTACACCCTGTCCCCGTATACACCCCTTCCCCGTGTACACACCGTTCCCTTGTACACCCCGTCCCCGTGTACACGCAGCCCCGTCCCTGTGTACACCATTTCCCCGTGTACTCCTCGTCCACGTGTACACCCCGTCCGCGCGTACACGCTGCCCCGTCCCTGTGTACACGCTGCCCCGTCCCCGTGTACACGCAGCCCCGTCCCGTTGTACACCCCGTCCCCGTGTACACCCCGTCCACGTGTATACCCCGTCCCCGTGTATACGCTGCCCCGCCCCCGTGTACGCCCCGTCCCCGTGTACACCCCGACCCCGTGTACACACCCGTCCCCGTGTACACGATGCCCTGTCCCCGTGTCCACGAAGCCACGTCCCCGTGTACGCCCCGTCCCTATGTACGTCCCGTCCCCGTGTAGACGATGCCCCGTCCCCGTGTACACCCCTTCCCCGTGTACACCCCGTCCCCGTGTACACCCCGTCCCCGTACACACCCCTTCCCCGTGTACACGCAGCCCGGTCCCCGTGTACGCCCGTCCCCGTGTACGCCCCGTCCCCGTGTACTCCCCGGCCCGTGTACACCCCATCCCCGTGTACACCCCGTTCCCGTGTACACCCCGTCCACGTGTATACCCCGTCCCCATGTACACGCTGCCCCGTCCCCGTGTACGCCCAGTCCCCGTGTACACCCCGAACCCGTGTACACACCATCCCCGTGTACACGATGCCCCGTCCCCGTGTCCACGCAGCCACGTCCCCGTGTACGCCCGTCCCCATGTACACCCTGTCCCCGTGTACACCCCGTCCCCGTGTACACACCTTCCCCTTGTACACCCCGTCCCCGTGTACACGCTGCCCCGTCCCTGTGTACACGCTGCTCCGTCCCCGTGTACACGCAGCCCCGTCCCGTTGTACACCCCGTCCCCGTGTACACCCCGTCCCCGTGTACACGCAGCCCCGTCCCCTTGTACACCCCGTCCCCGTGTACTCCCCGTCCCCGTGTACACGCTGCCCCGTCCCCGTGTACGCCCCGTCCCCGTGTACACCCCGACCCCGTGTACACACCATCCCCGTGTACACGATGCCCCGTCCCCGTGTCCACGCAGCCACGTCCCCGTGTACGACCGTCCCCATGTACACCCAGCCCCGTCCCTGTGTACATCATTTCCCCGTGTACTCCTCGTCCCCGTTTACACCCCGTCCGCGCGTACACGCTGCCCCGTCCCGTTGTACACCCCGTCCCCGTGTACACCCCGTCCACGTGTATACCCCGTCCCCGTGTACACGCTGCCCCGTCCCCGTGTACGCCCCGTCCCCGTGTACACCCCGACCCCGTGTACACACCCGTCCCCGTGTACACGATGCCCTGTCCCCGTGTCCACGAAGCCACGTCCCCGTGTACGCCCCGTCCCCATGTACGTCCCGTCGCCGTGTAGACGATGCCCTGTCCCCGTGTCCACGAAGCCACGTCCCCGTGTACACCCCTTCCCCGTGGACACCTCGTCCCCGTGTACACAATGCCCCGTCCCCGTGTACACCCCGTCCCCGTGTACACCCCGTCCCCGTGTACTCCCCGTCCCCGTGTACACCCCATCCCCGTGTAAGCCCCGTCCCCGTGTACACGCTGCCCCGTCCCCTTGTACACCCCGTCCACTTGTACACCCCGTCCACGTGTACACGCAGCCCCGTCCCTGTGTACACCATTTCCCCGTGTACACCCCTTCCCCGTGTACACCCGTCCCCGTGTACACACCGTCCCCGTGTACTCGCAGCCCCGTCCCCTTGTACACCCCGTCCCCGTGTACACCCCGTCCACGTGTACACCCCGTCCCCGTGTACACGCTGCCCCGTCCCCGTGTACGTCCCGTCCCCGTGTACACCCCGACCCGTGTACACACCGTCCCCGTGTACACTATTCCCCGTCCCCGTGTACATGCAGCCACGTCTCCGTGTACGCCCCGTCCCCGTGTACACACCGTCCCCGTGTACACGATGCCCCGTCCCCGTGTACACGCAGCCCCGTCCCCGTGTACCATTTCCCCGTGTACACCCCGTCCCCGTGTACACCCCGTCCCCGTGTACACACCGTCCCCGTGAACACCCCGTCCCCGTGTACACCCCATCCCCGTGTACACGCAGCCCCGTCACCGTGTACGCCCCGTCCCCGTGTACACCCCGACCCCGTGTACACACCGTTCCCGTGTACACGATGCCCCTTCCCCGTGTACATGCAGCCACGTCCCCGTGTACACCCCGTCCCCGTGTACAGCCCGTCCCCTTGTACAGGCTGCCCCGTCCCCGTGTACACGTTGCCTCGTCCCCGGTTACACCCCGTCCACGTGTACACCCCGTCCCCGTGTACACCGCGTCCCCGTGTATACCCCGTCCCCGTGTACACGCTGCCCCGTCCCCGCGTGCACCGCGTCCCCGTGTAAACCCCGTCCCCGTGTAATCCCCGTCCCCGTGTACTCCCCATCCCCGTGTACACCCCGTCCCCGTGTACACCCCGTCCTCGTGTACACCCCGTCCCCGTGTACACGCAGACCAGTCGCCGTGTACACCCCGTCCCCGTGTACACGCAACCACGTCCCAGAGTACACGATGCCCCATCCCCGTGTACACCCCGTCCCCGTCTACACGCTGCCCCGTCACCGTGTACACGCAGCCCCGTCCCCGTTCACACGCAGCCCCGTCCCCGTGTACACCCCGTCCCCGTGTACACCCCGTACCCGTGTATGCCCCGTCCCCGTGTACACGCTGCCCCGTCCCCGTGTACACCCCATCCCCGTGTGCACGCTGCCCCGTCCCCGTGTACACGCTGCCCCGTCCCCGTGTACACGCAGCCCCGTCCCTGTGTACACCCCTTCCTCGTGTACACGCTTCCCCGTCAACGTATACAACCTGTCCCCGTGTACTCCTTGTCCCCGTGTACACGCTGCCCCGTCCCCGAGTACACGCAGCCCCGTTACCGTTTACACGCAGCCCCATCCCCGTGTCCACGCAGCCACGTCCCCGTGTACGTCCCGTCCCCATGTACGCCCCGTCCCCGTGTACGCCCCGTCCCCATGTACGACGGGTCCGCGTGTACACCCCGTCCCCGTGTACACGCAGCCCCGTCCCCGTGTACACCCCGTCCCCGTTTACACGTAACCACGTCCCAGTGTACACGATGCCCCATCCCCGTGTACACCCCGTCCCCGTGTACACGCTGCCCCGTCACCGTGTACACGCAGCCCCGTCCCCGTTTACACGCAGCCCCGTCCCCGTGTACACCCCGTCCCCGTGTACACCCCGTCCCCGTGTACTCCCCGTCTCCGTGTACACCCCATCCCCGTGTACACCCCGTTCCCGTATACACCCCGTCCCCGTGTACTCCCTGTCTCCGTGTACACCCCATCCCCGTGCACACCCCGTTCCCGTGTACACCCCGTCCCCTTGTACACCCCGTCCCCGTGTACACGCAGCCTCGTCCCTGTGTACACCATTTCCCCGTGTACACCCCTTCCCCGTGTATAACCGTCCCCGTGTACACACCGTCCCCGTGTACACCCCGTCCCCGTGTACACCCCGTCCCCGTGTACACGCTGCCCGTCCCCGTGTACGTCCCGTCCCCGTGTACACCCCGAACCCGTGTACACACCGTTCCCGTGTACACGATGCCCCGTCCCCGTGTACATGCATCCACGTCCCCGTGTACGTCCCGTCCCCGTGTACGCCCCGTCCCCGTGTACACCCCGTCCCCGTGTACACGCTGCCCCGCCACCGCGTACACGCAGCCGCGTCCCTGTTTACTCGCAGCCCCGTCCCCGTGTACACCCCGTCCCCGTGTACACGCAGCCCCGTCCCCTTGTACACCCCGTCCCCGTGTACTCCCCGTCCCCGTGTACGTCCCGTTCCCGTGTACACCCCGTCCCCGTGTACACCCCGTTCCCGTGTATGCCCCTTACCAGTGTACACGCTGCCCCGTCCCCGTGTACACCCCATCCCCGTGTGCACCCCGTCCCCTTGTACACGCTTCCCCGTCCCCGCGTACACCCGTCCCCGTGTACACGTTGCCTGGTCCCCGTGTACACCCTTTCCCCGTATATGCCCGGTCACCGTGTACACGCAGCCCCGTCCCCGTGTACACCACGTCACCGTGCACACCCCGTCCCGTGTACACGCTGGCCCGTCCCCGTGTACGCCCCGTCCCCGTGTACACCCCGTCCCCGTGTACTATCCGGCCCGTGTACACCCCATCCCCGTGTACACCCCGTTCCCGTGTACACCCCGTCCACGTGTATACCCCGTCCCCGTGTACACGCTGCCCCGTCCCCGTGTACGCCCCGTCACCGTGTACACCCCGACCCCGTGTACACACCGTCCCCGTGTCCACGATTTCCCATCCCCGTGTACATGCAGCCACGTCCCCGTGTACGCCCGTCCCCGTGTACGCCCCGTCCCCGTGTACACCCCGTCCCCGTGTACACGATGCCCGGTCACCGTGTACACGCAGCCCCGTCCCCGTTTACACGCAGCCCCGTCCCCGTGTACACCCCGTCCCCGTGTACTCCGCAGCCCGTGTACACCCCATCCCCGTGTACACCCCGACTCCGTGTACACACCGTCCCCGTGAACACCCCGTCCCCGTGTACACCCCGTCCCCCGTGTACACGCAGCCCCGTCAACGTGTACGCCCCGTCCCCGTGTACACCCCGACCCCGTGAACACACCGTCCCCGTGTACACGATGCCCCGTCCCCGTGTACATGCAGCCACGTCCCCGTGTACACCCCGTCCCCGTGTACAGCCCGTCCCCGTGCACAAGCTGCCCCGTCCCCGTGTACACGTTGCCTCGTCCCCGGTTACACCCCGTCCACGTGTACTCCCCGTCCCCTGTACACCGCGTCCCCGTGTATACCCCGTCCCCATTTACACGCTGCCCCGTCCCCGCGTGCCACGCGTCCCCGTGTAAACCCCGTCCCCGTGTACTCCCCGTCCCCGTGTACTCCCCATCCCCGTGTACACCCCGTCCACGTGTACACCCCGTCCCCGTGTACACCCCGTCCCCGTGTACACGCAGCCCAGTCGCCGTGTACACCCCGTCGCCGTGTACACGCAACCACGTCCCAGTGTACACGATGCCCCATCCCCGTGTACACCCCGTCCCCGTCTACACGCTGCCCCGTCACCGTGTACACGCAGCCCCGTCCCCGTGTACACCCCGTCCCCGTGTACACCCCGTCACCGTGTACTCCCCATCCCCGTGTACACCCCGTCCCCGTGTACACCCCGTCCCCGTGTACACCCCGTACCCGTGTATGCCCCGTCCCCGTGTACACGCTGCCCCGTCCCCTTGTACACCCCATCCCCGCGTACACGCTGCCCCGTCCCCGTATACACGCAGCCCCGTCCCCGTTTGCACCCCGTCCCCGTGTACACCCCGTCCTCGTGTATGACACGCCCCGTGCACACCCGTCCCCGTGTACACGCTTCCCCGTCAACGTATACAACCTGTCCCCGTGTACTCCCCGTCCCCGAGTACACGCAGCCCCCTTCCCGTTTACACGCAGCCCCATCCCCGTGTCAACGCAGCCACGTCCCTGTGTACGTCCCGTCCCCATGTACGCCCCGTCCCCGTGTACGCCCCGTCCCCATGTACGACCCGTCCTCGTGTACACCCCGTGCCCGTGTACACGCAACCACGTCCCAGTGTACACGATGCCCCATCACCGTGTACACCCCGTCCCCGTGTACACGCTGTCCCGTCACCGTGTACACGCAGCCCCGTCCCCGTTTACAAGCAGCCCCGTCCCCGTGTACACCCCGTCCCCGTGTACACCCCATCCCCGTGTACATCCCGTTCCCGTATACACCCCGTCCCCGTGCCCGTGTACACGCAACCACGTCCCAGTGTACACGATGCCCCATCCCCGTGTACACCCCGTCACGTGTACACGCAGCCCCGTCCCCGTGTACACCCCGTCCCCGTGTACACCCCGTCCCCGTGTACACCCGTCCCCGTGTACTCCCCGTCCCCGTGGACACCCCATCCCCGTGTACACCACGTTCCCGTATACACCACGTCCCCGTGTACACCCCGTACCCGTGTATGCCCGTCCCCGTGTACACGCTGCCCCGTCCCCTTGTACACCCCGTCCCCTTGTACACCCCGTCCCCGTGTACACGCAGCCCCGTCCCTGTGTACACCATTTCCCCGTGTACACCACTTCCCCGTGTACACCCGTCCTCGTGCACACGCAGCCCCGTCCCCTTGTACACCCCGTCCCAGTGTACACCCCGTCCACGTGTCAACCCGTCCCCGTGTACACGCTGCCCCGTCCCCGTGTACGCCCCGTCCCCGTGTACACCCCGACCCCGTGTACACACCGTCCCCGTGTACACGATTCCCCGTCCCCGTGTACGTGCAGCCACGTCCCCGTGTACGCCCGTCCCCGTGTACGCCCCGTCCCCGTGTATGCCCCGTCCCCGTGTACGCGCTGCCCCGTCCCCGTGTACACGATGCCCCGTCCACGTGTCAACCCGTCCCCGTTTACACGCAGCCCCGTCCCCGTGTACACCCCGTCCCCGTGTACACCCCGTCCCCGTATACTCCCCGGCCCGTGTACACCCCATCCCCGTGTACACCCCGTTCCCGTGTACACCCCGTCCAAATGTATACCCCGTCCCCGTGTACACGCTGCCCCGTCCCCGTGTACGCCCCGTCCCCGTGTACACCCGACCCCGTGTACACACCATCCCCGTGTACACGATGCCCCGTCCCCGTGTCTACGCAGCCACGTCCCCGTGTACGCCCGTCCCCATGTTACACCCCGTTCCCGTGTACACCCCGTCCCCGTGTACACACCGTCCCCTTGTACACCCCGTCCCCGTGTACACGCTGCCCCGTCCCCGTGTACGCCCCGTCCCCGTGTACACCCGACCCCGTGTACACACCATCCCCGTGTACACGATGCCCCGTCCCCGTGTCTACGCAGCCACGTCCCCGTGTACGCCCGTCCACATGTACACCCCGTTCCCGTGTACACCCCGTCCCCGTGTACACACCGTCCCCTTGTACACCCCGTCCCCGTGTACAAGGCAGCCCCGTCCCTGTGTACACCATTTCCCCATGTACTCCTCGTCCCCGTGTACACCCCGTCCGCGCGTACACGCTGCCCCGTCCCTGTGTACACGCTGCCCGTCCCCGTGTACACGCAGACCCGTCCCGTTGTACACTCGTCCCCGTGTACACCCCGTCCACGTGTATACCTCGTCCCCGTGTACACGCTGCCCCGTCCCCATGTACGCCCCGTCCCCGTGTACACCCCGACCCCGTGTACACACCGTCCCCGTGTACACGATGCCCCGTGTACACCCCGTCCCCGTGTACACCCCGTCCGCGTGCACACCCCTTCCCCGTGTACACGCAGCCCGTCCCCGTGTACGCCCCGTCCCCGTGGACACCTCGTACCTGCGTACACAATGCCCCGTCCCCGTGTACACCCCGTCCCCTTGTACACCCCGTCCCCGTGTACACGCGGCCCCGTCCCTGTACACCATTTCCCCGTGTACACCCCGTCCCCGTGTACACCCGTCCCCGTGTACACCCCGTCCCCGTGTACACGCAGACCCGTCCCCTTGTACACCCCGTCCCCGTGTACACCCCGTCCACGTGTACACCCCGTCCCCGTGTACACGCTGCCCCGTCTCCGTGTACGCCCCGTCCCCGTGTACACACCGTCCCCGTGAACACCCCGTCCCCGTGTACACCCCGTCCCCGTGTACACGCAGCCACGTCCCCGTGTACACCCCGTCCCCGTGTACAGCCCGTCCCCGTGTACAAGCTGCCCCGTCCCCGTGTACACGTTGCCTCGTCCGCGGTTACATCCCGTCCAAGTGTACACCCCGTCCCCGTGTACACCGCGTCCCCGTGTACACCCCGTCCCCGTGTACACGCTGCCCTGTCTCCGTGTACGCCCCGTCCCCGTGTACACACCGTCCCCGTGAACACCCCGTCCCCGTGTACACCCCGTCCCCGTGTACACGCAGCCACGTCCCCGTGTACACCCCGTCCCCGTGTACAGCCCGTCCCCGTGTACAAGCTGCCCCGTCCCCGTGTACACGTTGCCTCGTCCGCGGTTACATCCCGTCCACGTGTACACCCCGTCCCCGTGTACACCGCGTCCCCGTGTATACCCCGTCCCCGTGTACACGCTGCCCCGGCCCGCGTGCACCGCGTCCCCGTGTAAACCCCGTCCCCGTGTACACGCAGCCTAGTCGCCGTGTACACCCCGTCCCCGTGTACACGCAACCACGTCCCAGTGTACACGATGCCCCATCCCCGTGTACACCCCGTCCCCGTCTACACGCTGCCCCGTCACCGTGTACACGCAGCCCCGTCCCCGTTTACACGCAGCCCCGTCCCCGTGTACACCCCGTCCCCGTGTACTCCCCGTCCCCGTGAACTCCCCGTCCCCGTGTACACCCCGTACCCGTGTATGCCCCGTCCCCGTGTACGCGCTGCCCCGTCCCCGTGTATACCCCATCCCCGCGTACACGCTGCCCCGTCCCCTTGTACACGCAGCCCCGTCCCCGTTTACACCCCGTCCCCGTGCACACCCCGTCACGTGTACACGCGGTCCCGTCCCCGTGTACACCACGTCCCCGTGTACATCCCGCCCCCGTGTACTCCCCGGCCCGTGTACACCCCATCACAGTGTACATCCCGTTCCCGTGTACACCCCGTCCACGTGTATACCCCGTCCCCGTGTACACGCTGCCCCGTCCCCGTGTACGCCCCTTCCCCGTGTACACCCCGACCCCGTGTACACACGGTCCCCGTGTACACGATGCCCCGTCCCCGTGTCCACGCAGCCACGTCCCCGCGTACGCTCCGTCCCCATGTACACCGTGTCCCCGTGTACACCCCGTCCCCGCGTACTCCCAGTGCCCGTGTACACCCCATCCCCGTGTACACCCCGTTCCCGTGTACACCCCGTCCCCGTGTACACCTCGTACCCGTGTATGCCCCGTCCCCGTGTACACACTGCGCCGTCCCCGTGTGCACCCCATCCCCGCGTGCACGCTGCCCCGTCCCCGTGTACACGCAGCCCCGTCCCCGTTTACACCCCATCCCCGTGCACACCCCGTCACGTGTACACGCTGCCCCGTCGCCGTGTACACGATGCCCCGTCGCCGTGTACGAACCGTACCCGTGTACATGCTGCCCCGTCCCCGTATACACCCTTCTCCGTGTACACCCCGTCCCCTCGTACACGCTGCCCCGTCCCAGTGTACACGCAGCCCCGTCCCCGTGTACGCCCCGTCCCCGTGTACGTCCTCTCCCCGTGTACACCCCGTTCCCGTGTACAACCCGTCACCGTGTACACCCCGTACCCGTGTATGCCCCGTCCCCGTGTACACACTGCGCCGTCCCCGTGTGCACCCCATCCCCGCGTGCACGCTGCCCCATCCCCGTGTACACGCAGCCCCGTCCCCGTGTACACCCCGTTCCCTTGTACACCCCGTCCCCGTGTACACCTCGTCCCCGTGTACACGATGCCCCGTCGCCGTGTACGAACCGTACCCGTGTACATGCTGCCCCGTCCCCGTATACACCCTTCTCGGTGTACACCCCGCCCCGTGTGCACGCTGCCCCGTCCCCGTGTACACGCAGCCCCGTCCCCGTTTACACCCCGTCCCCGTGCACACCCCGTCCCGTGTACACGCCGTTCCCGTGTACACGTTGCCCCGTCGTCGTGTACGAACCGTCCCCGTGTACATGCTGCCCCGTCCACGTATACTCCCTTCCCCGTGTACACCCCGTCCCCGCGTACACGCTGCCCCGTCCCCGTGTACACCCCGTCCCCATGAACACCCCGTCCCCGTGTACACCCCGTCCCCGTGTACACGCAGCCCCGTCCCCGTGTACGCCCCGTCCCCGTGTACAACCCGACCCCGTGTACACACCGTCCCCGTGTACACCCCGTCCCCGTGTACACCCCGTACCCGTGTATGCTCCGTCCCAGTGTACACGCAGCCCCGTCCCCGTGTACACCCCGTGCACGTGTACACCCGTCCCCTTGTACACGCTGCCCCGTCCCCGTGTACGCCCCGTCCCCGTGTACGCCCTGTCCCCGTGTACACCCCGTCCCCGTGTACACCCCTTCTCCGTGTACACGCAGCCACGTCCCCGTGCGCGCCCCGTCCCCGTATACGCCCCGTCCCCGTGTACACCCCGACCCCGTGTACACCCGTCCCCGTGTACACGCTGACCCGTCCCCGTGTACTTCCCGTCCCCGTGTACACGCTGTCGCCTTGTAAACGCAGCTCCGTCCCTGTGTACGCCCCGGCCCCGTGTACACGATGCCCCGTCCCCGTGTACACCACGTCCCCGTGTAAACCCCGTCCCCGTGTACACGATGCCCCGTCCCCGTGTACACCCCTTCCCCGTGTAAACCCCGTCCCCGTGTACACCCCGTCCCCGTCGACACGCAGCCCCGTCGTCGTGTACACCCCATCGTCGTGTACACGCAACCACGTCCCAGTGTACACGATGCCCCATCCCCGTGTACACCCCGTCCCCGTGTACTCGCTGCCCCGTCACCGTGTACACGCTGCGCCGTCCCCCTATACACCCCGTCCCCGCGTTTCTCTCATTTCTCTCATTCTCTCTCTCTCAATCTCTATTTCCTCTCCTCCCTCTGATTCCTTCTCTCTCTCTCTCTCTCTCTCTCTCTCTCTCTCTCTCTCTCTCTCTCTCTCTCTCTCTCTCTCTCTCTCTCTCTCTCTCTCCCTCTCTCTCTCTCTCTCTCTCTCTCTCTCTCTCTCTCTCTCTCTCTCTCTCTCTCTCTCTCTCTCTCTCTCTCTCTCTCTCTCTCTCTCTCTCTCTCTCTCTCTCTCTCTCTCTCAGATTGGTTTAGTGCAGAAGAGTGTTATAGTGTGTCATGTTATGTAAACAGTGTATTAAAGTATGTTAAAGTATGTTAGGGCTATACCATAGCACTAACGCAATCTATAATAAGTTATGACTATAATACGGTGTAACACTATAAACGACATACTAAACAACCTTTCACATATTTAAGACTATAATACAATGAAACACACTATAACATAACTTGGAACACAGTATAACCCACTACAATATCTAATGCTTTATAATGTAACATAGTGTTATGGTGTGACAACGCAGATGATATAATACGCTAAATGTTTTGTGGTGCGTTATAGTGTATTTTAGTGTAATAGTGTATTACAGTTTGTATTATCGTATTCTGGGGTATTACAGTTCGTCTTGTCGCATTTATAGTCTATTCCACGGGTTAGGGTTAGGGTTAGGGTTAGGGTTAGGGCTATCGTTATGCTATCGTATGTTATAGTGTGTAATTGCGTAATTTAGTATTCACTAGTGTATCTTGTGTGTGAAAGTGCTCTGGAGTCCGTTTTAGGGTATTATAGTATATTATCGTGTTGTAGTGTATTGTAATGTGTTTTCGTGTATTATAGTGTGTTATAGTGGGTTACATTGTGTTTCAGCGTGGTTTAGTGCAGAAGAGTGTTATAGTGTGTCATGTTATGTAAACAGTGTATTAAAGTATGTTAAAGTATGTTAGGGCTATACCATTGCACTTTAACGCAATCTATAATAAGTTATGACTATAATACGCTGTAGCACTATAAACGACATACTAAACAACCTATAACATACTTTAAGACTATAATACAATGGAACACACTATAACATAACCTGGAACACAGTATACTACAGGACATTATAACGCATTATCTAATGTGTTATAATGTAACATAGTGTTATGGTGTGACAACGCGGATGATATAATACGCTAAATGTTTTGTGGTGCGTTATATTGTATTTTAGTGTAATAGTGTATTTCAGTTTGTATTATCGTATTCTGGGGAATTACAGTTCGTCTCATCGCATTTCTAGTCTATTCTAGTGTATTATAGTTTACTTTAGTGGACTACTGTCCCAATGTAGCGTGTATTATATTTTATTTTGTGCTCTTGTGTTATTTTGTGTGTTACAGTATGTTATATTGTGTAATAGTGTATAGTATCCGGGTTAAAATGTATTACCTTGTGTTTGACGTTGCCATAGTGTGTGTATTATGCTATCTTATGTTATAGTGTGTAATTGCGTAATTTAGTATTTACTAGTGTATCTTGTGTGTGAAAGTGCTCTATAGTCCGTTTTAGGGTATTATAGTATATTATCGTGTTGTAGAGTATTGTAATGTGTTTTCGTGTATTATAGTGTGTTATAGTGGGTTACATTGTGTTTCAGCGTGGTTTAGTGCAGAAGAGTGTTATAGTGTGTCATATTATGTAAACAGTGTATTAAAGTATGTTAAAGTATGTTAGGGCTATACCATAGCACTTTAACGCAATCTATAATAAGTTATGACTATAATACGCTGTAACACTATAAACGTCATACTAAACAACCTATAACATACTTTAAGACTATAATACAATGGAACACACTATAACATAACCTGGAACACAGTTACAATACTACAGGACATTATAACGCATTATCTAATGTGTTATAATGTATCACAGTGTTATGGTGTGACAACGCGGATGATATAATACGCTAAATGTTTTGTGGTGCGTTATAGTGTATTTTAGTGTAATAGCGTATTACAGTTTGTATTATCGTATTCTGGGGAATTACAGTTCGTCTTGTCGCATTTATAGTCTATATTTGTCGTATTATAGTTTACTTTAGTGGACTATACTGTCTTCCAGTGTATTATAGCGTGTATTATATTTTATTATGTGTTCTAGTGTTATTTTGTGTGTTACGGTAGATTAGAGTATGTTATAGTGTGTAATAGTGCGTATCCGTGTTAAATTGTATTACGTTGTGTTTCACGTTGCCATAGTGTGTGTATTATGCTATCGTATGTTAGTGTGTAATTGCGTAATTTAGTATTTAACAGTGCATCAGTGTTCTAGAGTCCGTTTTAGGGTATTATAGTATATTATCGTGTTGTAGTGTATTGTAATGTGTTTTCGTGTATGATAGTGTGTTATAGTGGGTTACATTGTGTTTCAGCGTGTTTTAGTGCAGAAGAGTGTGTCGTTATGTAAACAGTGTATTAAAGTATGTTAAAGTATGTTAGGTCTATACCATAGCACTTTAACGCAATGTATAATAAGTTATGACTATAATACGCTGTAACACTATAAACGACATACTAAACAAGCTATAACATACTTTAAGACTATAATACAATGGAACACACTGTAACATAACCTGGGACACACCACATAACCCACTACAATCCTACAGTACATTATAATGCATTTTCCAATGCGTTATAATGTAACATAGGGTTAGGGTTAGGGTTAGAGTTAAGGTTAGGGTTAGGGTTAGGGCTATCGTTATAGTGTGTAATTGCGTAATTTAGTATTTACTAGTGTATCTTGTGTGTGTTAGGGTGTATTGCTGTGTGACAACGCGGATGCTATAATGCGCTAAAATGTTTTGTGGTGCGTTATAGTGCATTTTAGTGTAATAGTGTATTACAGTTTGTATTATCGTATTCTGGGGTATTACAGTTCGTCTTATCGCATTTCTAGTCTATACTAGTGTATTATAGTTTACTTTAGTGGGCCAATGTAGCGTGTATTATATTTTATTTTGTGCTCTAGTGTTATTTTGTGTGTTACAGTATGTTATAGTGTGTAATAGTGTATAGTATCCGGGTTAAAGTTTATTACCTTGTGTTTGACGTTGCCATAGTGTGTGTATTATGTTATAGTGTGTAATTGCGTAATTTAGTATTTACTAGTGTATCTTGTGTGTGAAAGTGCTCTAGAGTCCGTTTTAGGGTATTATAGTATATTATCGTGTTGTAGTGTATTGTAATGTGTTTTCGTGTATTATAGTGTGTTATAGTATAACCACTACAATACTACAGGACATTATAACGCATTATCTAATGTGTTATAATGTATCATAGTGTTATGGTGTGACAACGCGGATGATATAATACGCTAAATGTTTTGTGGTGCGTTATAGTGTATTTTAGTGTAATAGTGTATTACAGTTTGTATTATCGTATTCTGGGGAATTACAGTTCGTCTCGTCGCATTTATAGTCTATTCTAGTGTATTATAGTTTACTTTAGTGGACTATACTGTCTTCCAGTGTATTATAGCGTGTATTATATTTTATTATGTGTGCTAGTGTTATTTTGTGTGTTACCGTAGATTAAAGTATGTTATAGTGTGTAATAGTGTATAGTATCCGTGTTAAATTGTATTACGTTGTGTTTCACGTTGCCATAGTGTGTGTATTATGCCCCGTCCCCGTGTACACGCAGCCCCGTCCCCGTTTACACCCCGTCCCCGTGCACACCCCGTCCCGTGTACACGCTGCCCCGTCCCCGTGTACGCCCCGTCCCCGTGTACACCCCGTCCCCTTGTACACCCCTTCCCCGTGTACACCCCGTTCCCGTGTACACGTTGCCCCGTCGTCGTGTACGAACCGTCCCCGTGTACATGCTGCCCCGTCCACGTATACTCCCTTCCCCGTGTACACCCCGTCCCCGCGTACACGCTGCCCCGTCCCCGTGTACACCCCGTCCCCATGAACACCCCGTCCCCGTGTACACCCCGTCCCCGTGTACACGCAGCCCCGTCCCCGTGTACACCCCGTGCACGTGTACACCCGTCCCCTTGTACAAGCTGCCCCGTCCCCGTGTACGCCCGGTCCCCGTGTACGCCCTGTCCCCGTGTACACCCCGTCCCCGTGTACACCCCGTCTCCGTGTACACGCAGCCACGTCCCCGTGCGCGCCCCGTCCCCGTATACGCCCCGTCCCCGTGTACACCCCGACCCCGTGTACACCCGTCCCCGTGTACACGCTGACCCGTCCCCGTGTACTTCCCGTCCCCGTGTACACGCTGTCGCCGTGTAAACGCAGCTCCGTCCCTGTGTACGCCCCGGCCCCGAGTACACGATGCCCCGTCCCCGTCTACACGCAGCCCCGTCGTCGTGTACACCCCGTCGTCGTGTACACGCAACCACGTCCCAGTGTACACGATGCCCCATCCCCGTGTACACCCCGTCCCCGTGTACTCGCTGCCCCGTCACCGTGTACACGCTGCGCCGTCCCCGTATACACCCCGTCCCCGCGTTTCTCTCATTTCTCTCATTCTCTCTCTCTCAATCTCTATTTCCTCTCCTCCCTCTGATTCCTTCTCTCTCTCTCTCTCTCTCTCTCTCTCACTCTTTTTTTTTTTTTTTTTTTTCTTTCAAAGACTTTATTCAGCACAATCACATGATACATCACATCAAAACCACACTCAGAGGTTACAAAACATCAGTTAATCATTATAATACAACATTGCCTTCATTATTTACAATGCTCTCAACCCCCCGTGGTGACCAGCGCCCACGGAAGGCCTCCATATTCCCCGTGATCACCGCGTGTTCCCTCTCTAGGGACACGCGCGCACGGACGTAGGCCCGGAAGAGGGGGAGGCGGCCGACTCTGGCAAGACCATCGACCGCCCGCTGCCTGGACCCACGAATGGCCATCTTGGCCAAGCCCAGGAGCAAACCGACAGGGAAATCCCACCCTCCTGACCGGCCCTCCCCACTCCCAGCCCCGAGCCCAAACACCAGGATCGTAGGACTGAAATGCAGCCAAAACTTGAGGAGCAACCCCTTCAGATACTCATACAGGGGCAGCAACCTCACACACTCCATGTACATGTGGAACACGGACTCTTCCTCGCCGCAGAAAATACAGGCGGCCGGCGTGTCCGTGAACCGGCTCAAAAATTTATTACACACAACGGCTCTGTGCAACACTCTCCACCCCAGGTCCCCGATGTAAAGGGGGAGGACACCCTTGTAGAGAGACCTCCACTGGGGACCGCCTCCGCCATCAGGTGGTAACACGGATCGCCACGGCGTATCCGGACGGAAGACGAAGGCGAGGAGGTGCAGAGTGTGCAGGAGCATCCTATACAGTAAACGTCTGCCTGCATCACGGAACGGCACGCTGGGCATCTGGGAGAGGCGGCTCAAGTTGTGTGGGGCCGGCTCCCGGGAAATATTCCGGAGCCTGGGCCCGATGAGCAGTTCCGGCGGAGCGGGGGTAAGCTCGGCCGGAATCACTCCAAGCTCACGCCGCTCCCCAACACCCCCCGTGACAGCGTGAGGACCGGCCCCCACCACAGCCACATCACCCCCCTCCCCCTGAGGAGCAACGCGCTGACTGAAGATGACCAAATTCCTCACTCTCAACACATCGCGGTAAAAGCTTGGCATGTCCCTGCATCCCGTGTGGCGGGTCGGCTGATGCCCGCCACCGGGAGCCGCCAAACCCCCCTTAGGCACTGGCCCTGGCGGAAAAAATACGTGGCCAGAGCGTGCCACCTGGGAGGGTGCTCCGCGTACACGTACCTCCGCAGAGTCCTGAGACGGAGAGCCGCCACCTGGGTACGCACGCATACCAAGGACTGGTCACCCTCCTCTAGCGGGAGACTCAGGACTGCGGCTATTCTAGTGTATTATAGTTTACTTTAGTGGACTATACTGTCTTCCAGTGTATTATAGCGTGTATTATATTTTATTATGTGTTCTAGTGTTATTTTGTGTGTTACGGTAGATTAGAGTATGTTATAGTGTGTAATAGTGCGTATCCGTGTTAAATTGTATTACGTTGTGTTTCACGTTGCTGAGCCCCCTGCTCTACACCATCTATACACATGACTGCACCCCCGCCCACCACAGCAACACCATTGTCAAATTTGCGGATGACACTACGGTGGTGGGACTCATCACCGGGGGGGACGAGTACGCCTACCGGGATGAGGTGGAGCAGCTGACAGTGTGGTGTGGAGAAAATAACCTGCTCCTCAACACCTTAAAGACAAAGGAAATAATAATAGACTTCAGAAAGAATAAAACGGACATGGTACCATTAACTATCAGAGGGGACTGTGTGGAGAGGGTGGCGGATTTCCGCTTCCTGGGAATCCATATTGAGGAGGACCTGACGTGGAGCGTGAACACCTCTGCGCTGCTGAAAAAGGTCCAGCAGAGACTGCACTTCCTGAGGGTGCTCAGGAAGAATAACATCACTCAGAGACTGCTGTTGTCCTTTTATCGGTGCTACATTGAGAGCATCCTAACATACTGTGTATGCGTATGGTACACCAGCTGCACAGCGGCTCAGAGGAAAGCGCTCCAGAGGGCCATTGACAACGCCCAGAGGATTGTCGGCTGCCCTCTACTTACCTTGGAGGACTTACACAGTTCCCGCTGCATCAAAAAATCCCAGAGTATTATAAAGGACATTTCCCACCCCGGACACTCCCTGTTTGAACTGTTACCGTCAGGCAGACGGTACAGATCTACAAGGGCAAGGACAAACAGACTTAAAAATAGTTTTTACCCCACTGCTATAAAGGCACTAAATGTAGCCGCCAAGGAACGCAGGGGCGATACATAATAAGAGACTGTGAAATCGACAGAAGGATGTAGGGTTGGGTGTTTATGCGTGCTATTTTCATGATATTTATTTTAGTTGTTTATCTTTTTTTAAATATTTTACCTTGTATGTATCGTTAGCTTTTAGAAATGTTTGAATGGTGCACTGACTGGCTGACATTTTACAATTTCGTTGTACATGGCTCATGTTACAATGACAATAAAGGAACTATTACTATTATAGTGTGTGTATTATGCTATCGTATGTTAGTGTGTAATTGCGTAATTTAGTATTTAACAGTGCATCAGTGTTCTAGAGTCCGTTTTAGGGTATTATAGTATATTATCGTGTTGTAGTGTATTGTAATGTGTTTTCGTGTATGATAGTGTGTTATAGTGGGTTACATTGTCTTTCAGCGTGTTTTAGTGCAGAAGGGTGTGTCGTTATGTAAACAGTGTATTAAAGTATGTTAAAGAATGTTAGGGATATACCATAGCACTTTAACGCAATGTATAATAAGTTATGTCTATAATACGCTGTAACACTATAAACGACATACTAAACAACCTATAACATACTTTAAGACTATAATACAATGGAACACACTATAACATAACCTGGGACACACCATATAACCCACTACTATACTACAGTACATTATAATTCATTTTCCAATGCGTTATAATGTAACATAGGGTTAGGGTTAGGGTTAGGGTTAGGGTTAGGGTAAGGGTTAGGGTTAGGGTTAGGGTTAGGGTTAGGGTTAGGGTTAGGGTTAGGGTTAGGGTTAGGGTTAGGGTTAGGGTTAGGTTTAGGGTTAGGGTTAGGGTTAGGGTTAGGGTTAGGGTTAGGGTTAGCGTTATGCTATCGTATGTTATAGTGTGTAATTGCGTAATTTAGTATTTACTAGTGTATCTTGTGTGTGTTAAGGTGTATTGCTGTGTGACAACGCGGATGCTATAATGCGCTAAAATGTTTTGTGGTGCGTTATAGTGCATTTTAGTGTAATAGTGTATTACAGTATGTATTATCGTATTCTGGGGTATTACAGTTCGTCTTATCGCATTTCTAGTCTATACTAGTGTATTATAGTTTACTTTAGTGGGCCAATGTAGCGTGTATTATATTTTATTTTGTGCTCTAGTGTTATTTTGTGTGTTACAGTATGTTATAGTGTGTAATAGTGTATAGTATACGGGTTAAAGTTTATTACCTTGTGTTTGACGTTGCCATAGTGTGTGTATTATGCTATCTTATGTTATAGTGTGTAATTGCGTAATTTAGTATTTACTAGTGTGTCTTGTGTGTGAAAGTGCTCTAGAGTCCGTTTTAGGGTATTATAGTATATTATCGTGTTGTAGTGTATTGTAATGTGTTTTCGTGTATTATAGTGTGTTATAGTATAACCACTACAATACTACAGGACATTATAACGCATTATCTAATGTGTTATAATGTATCATAGTGTTATGGTGTGACAACGCGGAAGATATAATACGCTAAATGTTTTGTGGTGCGTTATAGTGTATTTTAGTGTAATAGTGTATTACAGTTTGTATTATCGTATTCTGGGGAATTACAGTTCGTCTTGTCGCATTGATAGTCTATTCTAGTGTATTATAGTTTACTTTAGTGGACTATACTGTCTTCCAGTGTATTATAGCGTGTATTATATTTTATTATGTGTTCTAGTGTTATTTTGTGTGTTACGGTAGATTAGAGTATGTTATAGTGTGTAATAGTGCGTATCTGTGTTAAATTGTATTACGTTGTGTTTCACGTTGCCATAGTGTGTGTATTATGCTATCGTATGTTAGTGTGTAATTGCGTAATTTAGTATTTAACAGTGCATCAGTGTTCTAGAGTCCGTTTTAGGGTATTATAGTATATTATCGTGTTGTAGTGTATTGTAATGTGTTTTCGTGTATGATAGTGTGTTAAAGTGGGTTACATTGTCTTTCAGCGTGTTTTAGTGCAGAAGGGTGTGTCGTTATGTAAACAGTGTATTAAAGTATGTTAAAGAATGTTAGGGATATACCATAGCACTTTAACGCAATGTATAATAAGTTATGTCTATAATACGCTGTAACACTATAAACGACATACTAAACAACCTATAACATACTTTAAGACTATAATACAATGGAACACACTGTAACATAACCTGGGACACACCATATAACCCACTACAATACTACAGTACATTATAATGCATTTTCCAATGCGTTATAATGTAACATAGGGTTAGGGTTAGGGTTAGGGTTAGGGTTAGGGTTAGGGTTAGGGTTAGGGTTAGGGTTAGGGCTATCGTTATGCTATCGTATGTTATAGTGTGTAATTGCGTAATTTAGTATTTACTAGTGTATCCTGTGTGTGTTAAGGTGTATTGCTGTGTGACAACGCGGATGCTATAATGCGCTAAAATGTTTGTGGTGCGTTATAGTGCGTTTTAGTGTAATAGTGTTTTACAGATTGTATTATCGTATTCTGGGGTATTACAGTTCGTCTCATCGCATTTCTAGTCTATTCTAGTGTATTATAGTTTACTTTAGTGGACTACTGTCCCAATGTAGCGTGTATTATATTTTATTTTGTGCTCTTGTGTTATTTTGTGTGTTACAGTATGTTATATTGTGTAATAGTGTATAGTATCCGGGTTAAAATGTATTACCTTGTGTTTGACGTTGCCATAGTGTGTGTATTATGCTATCTTATGTTATAGTGTGTAATTGCGTAATTTAGTATTTACTAGTGTATCTTGTGTGTGAAAGTGCTCTATAGTCCGTTTTAGGGTATTATAGTATATTATCGTGTTGTAGAGTATTGTAATGTGTTTTCGTGTATTATAGTGTGTTATAGTGGGTTACATTGTGTTTCAGCGTGGTTTAGTGCAGAAGAGTGTTATAGTGTGTCATATTATGTAAACAGTGTATTAAAGTATGTTAAAGTATGTTAGGGCTATACCATAGCACTTTAACGCAATCTATAATAAGTTATGACTATAATACGCTGTAACACTATAAACGTCATACTAAACAACCTATAACATACTTTAAGACTATAATACAATGGAACACACTATAACATAACCTGGAACACAGTTACAATACTACAGGACATTATAACGCATTATCTAATGTGTTATAATGTATCATAGTGTTATGGTGTGACAACGCGGATGATATAATACGCTAAATGTTTTGTGGTGCGTTATAGTGTATTTTAGTGTAATAGTGTATTACAGTTTGTATTATCGTATTCTGGGGAATTACAGTTCGTCTTGTCGCATTTATAGTCTATAGTTGTCGTATTATAGTTTACTTTAGTGGACTATACTGTCTTCCAGTGTATTATAGCGTGTATTATATTTTATTATGTGTTCTAGTGTTATTTTGTGTGTTACGGTAGATTAGAGTATGTTATAGTGTGTAATAGTGTGTATCCGTGTTAAATTGTATTACGTTGTGTTTCACGTTGCCATAGTGTGTGTATTATGCTATCGTATGTTAGTGTGTAATTGCGTAATTTAGTATTTAACAGTGCATCAGTGTTCTAGAGTCCGTTTTAGGGTATTATAGTATATTATCGTGTTGTAGTGTATTGTAATGTGTTTTCGTGTATGATAGTGTGTTATAGTGGGTTACATTGTGTTTCAGCGTGTTTTAGTGCAGAAGAGTGTGTCGTTATGTAAACAGTGTATTAAAGTATGTTAAAGTATGTTAGGTCTATACCATAGCACTTTAACGCAATGTATAATAAGTTATGTCTATAATACGCTGTAACACTATAAACGACATACTAAACAACCTATAACATACTTTAAGACTATAATACAATGGAACACACTATAACATAACCTGGGACACACCATATAACCCACTACAATACTACAGTACATTATAATGCATTTTCCAATGCGTTATAATGTAACATAGGGTTAGGGTTAGGGTTAGGGTTAGGGTTAGATTTAGGGTTAGGGTTAGGGTTAGGGTTAGGGTTAGGTTGTGATTTATCGGACAGTGGGACAAAATGCCCTCTGGTGCTCAATGATCTCTGCCTGGAGATTCCTTTTCACCATGTACTGCCACTTTGCTCTGGCCCACGGTCTCATCACCCTCGTACAAATCTGTTGACCTTTGCACTTGCCCTTCTGTAGATTTTTAGGAGTCAGTCAGGGTCCACCCTAAGTTTGAGTTTATGCTTGGTTGAGGCCCTTGGCCTCTCGCGTCTAACGCTTCAATCCATATCCCCTCTGCCCTCTTCCGACACCTAGTTGACCAATTTATGTTTGTTTCTAGGCCCATGATCTCTAGGGACTGGGTCCCGTGCTGCTGGGAGTGTCAACTACTGGGTATGGACTTTATGTGTTGCTGAGGTGTCCTGTCAGGCTGACTCTGAGGCTGTTACCTGTTTCGCCTATGTACAGTAAGTTACACTCCTTACATTAAACTGCATACACCCCATTATTTTGCTCACAGGTTATCCTCTGTGCTGTCCGGTCTCTCCTGTCACCCTGTTCTATGTTTTTGTCTATTACCCAGTGGGAGCAGGCCCCATATTGACATTAATTTGTATCCCTACTGCTCCCCTTGTCTGCTGGTTTTATCACAATCTCATTTTTATCCCTCAGCTCTGCCATGGTCTCCCTCTCTTTTCTGGTGAGGTTTGGCCTTTCCTTTGTCATGGGCATATCACAGGCTGTTTTGGTAATGTTCATTTAAAATGTGTCGTGTTTGTTTGGCTTTACCCACGTTCCAGCATTAGAGGCCAATTTTTGCAATGTTTCCTGGGTGGGATTTGCCGGTTTTACAAATTGTGTCATTATCTCACCCTGCCTCCTGATACCCTTATGGGGTCGGCTCTGTTCTTGCAGAACCCTCAGGTGGCGCAGAGTCTGGGCCTTGTTATCAATATCTTGCACTGCTTCCTGATACCCTTATCTGGTCGGCTCTGTTCTTGCAGAACCCTCAGGTGGTGCAGAGTCTGGGCCATTTTATCAACATCTTGCCCTGCTTCCTGATGCCCTAATGGGGTCGGCTCTGTTCTTGCAGAACCCTCAGGTGGTGCAGAGTCTGGGCCATTTTATCAACATCTTACCCTGCTTCCTGATGCCCTTATGGGGTCGGCTCTGTTCTTGCAGAACCCTCAGGTGGTGCAGAGTCTGGGCCTTGTTATCAATATCTTACACTGCTTCCTGATACCCTTATGGGGTCGGCTCTGTTCTTGCAGAACCCTCAGGTGGTGCAGAGTCTGGGCCTTGTTATCAATATCTTACACTGCTTCCTGATACCCTTATGGGGTCGGCTCTGTTCTTGCAGAACCCTCAGGTGGTGCAGAGCCTGGGCCATTTTATCAATATCTTGCCCTGCTTCCTGATGCCCTTATGGGGTCGGCTCTGTTCTTGCAGAACCCTCAGGTGGTGCAGAGCCTGGGCCATTTTATCAATATCTTGCCCTGCTTCCTGATGCCCTTATGGGGTCGGCTCTGTTCTTGCAGAACCCTCAGGTGGTGCAGAGTCTGGGCCTTGTTATCAATATCTTACCCTGCTTCCCGATGCCCTTATGGGGTCGGCTCTGTTACAAAACCCTCAGGTGGTGCAGAGTATGGGCCTTGTTATAAATATCTTACCCTGCTTCCTGATGCCCTTATGGGGTCGGCTCTGTTCTTGCAGAACCCTCAGGTGGTGCAGAGTCTGGGCCACTTTATAAATAACTCTGCCTGCGACTGCAAAGGAATCTCTCGGTCTCGGTTGACTCCTGTGCTGGTCATGATTCACATTAATACTGTTGTTAAACAATCACACTCATCCCCTCCCCTCTGCATGTAATTACTCATTTCTGGCTCAGTTAGTACAATGCAATACTACTGCAGTAAACTATAAACATCAAGTATCTCTAGTACAGTTTCTACAATGCAATACTAGTGCAGTAAACTATATGGAAAGATGGCGGCGCGCACGGACGCAGCGGCTCACAGCTCTCCCTTTCGGTGCGTTTTATGTGTGTTATCTGTGTTATGTCTGTTAGTCAATTTTAGTCATGCAAACCAGGAAAATCAGGCAAATCCTACCTACAACCGAAAGGACCTTCTGATCATCGGATTCCAGTGCAATCGGGACCTTGTGCGCGAATTTCCACACCCGCGAAATATACCGGAAGAGATAGCCAGGACACCGGGCGCTCCGTGGATAGTTGTCGGCGCGAACAGGCGTCGCAGGCGGAGGAGAAACAGGAAGCAAAAGCGAGGATGCCGGTCCGGTATACTTGCCAAGCTAAAGAGACAGCCACACAAACCACCGCTACCCAGCATGTTCCTCACCAACGCCAGATCCATCATCAACAAAATGGACGAACTAAAACTGCTGATATCAGCAAACAAACTCGTGGAGGACTGTTGCATTCTCTTAGTAACCGTCCACTTATCCCAGACGGAGCCATTGAGCTAGCCGGGCGTACAGCGTTTCGTTGGGACAGAAACATCGACTCCGGTAAGAGCAAGGGGGGGGGGGTTATGCATTTATGTGCACAACAACTGGTGCACTAACATCCAAATCATAGATAGCCACTGCTCTCCTGATCTGGAGTCCCTAACAGTTAAATGCAGGCCTTTTTACCTTCCTCGCGAATTTACAGGGGTTATAGTAACAGCAGTCTACATCCCACCGAATGCTAACGCTAGCACAGCTTTAGGCTACCTGCTCGGTGCAATAAACTCACAACAGAGCACATATCCAGAAGCAGCCCACATCATAGCCGGGGACTTCAACCATGCAGACCTAAAGTCAGTTCTCCCGAAACTTGAACAACACATAAGATGTGCTACCAGGGGGAAAAACACACTAGACAAGGTTTACTCAAATATTAAGAAGGGGTTCAGGTCAGCACCACTACCACACCTGGGGCAGTCAGATCACCTGTCCATATTCCTAACCCCAGCATACACCCCACTCAGGAGGAAAGCTCCAGTCACCATAAAGACTGTTAAGACATGGCCTGAAGGAGCTTCCTCGCAGCTGCAGGATTGCTTCGAAAGGACCAACTGGGATATTTTTGAGGATCAGGACTTGGAGGAGTACACATCAACTGTACTTTGCTACATCCAAAACTGTGTTGACAATGTCACCGTCGACAAACGCATCCGGTTGTACCCAAATCAAAAACCCTGGATGACAAAGGATGTCAGGTCTCTCCTCAAGGACCGTAACACCGCCTTCAGGTCTAGTGATAGAGCTCTATACAGTGCTGCTAGAACCAACCTGAAGAGAGGCATCAAGGATGCCAAAGCGTCCTACAAGAGGAAGATTGAAGACCACTTCTCCAACAATGACCCACGGCGGGTATGGCAAGGCATCCAGCACATCACCAACTACAAGACCAGCAACCGCACGACTGCCGACGGCGACGCCTTGCTGGCTGAGGAACTTAACTGTTTCTTTGCTCGTTTCGAGGTGAAAGCTACAGTGGCAGACATTACACCCTCTCCAGCACCTGACAGCAACACCTTCACTGTGCAGGAGTATGATGTTAAGCGCGTGCTCAGAGCAGTGAATCCCAGGAAAGCTGCAGGCCCCGATGGTGTGACGGGCAGAGTGCTGAGGGAATGTGCAGACCAATTATCTGAGGTCTTCACAAAAATCTTCAACCTGTCCCTTTTAAAATCCACCATCCCTCCCTGCCTGAAGTCCGCCATAATCATCCCACTGCCGAAAAAGTCTGTCATCAGCAGTCTTAACGACTACCGTCCGGTAGCACTCACACCGGTCATCACAAAGTGCTTCGAGAGACTGGTCCTGCAGCACATCAAAGCCAGCCTCCCACCCACCTTCGACCCACACCAGTTTGCCTACAGAGCAAATAGGTCTACAGGGGATGCCATCGACACTGCTCTTCACACTGCACTGACCCACCTTGAACACCAGGGGAGCTATGTGAGGATGCTCTTCCTCGACTTCAGCTCTGCCTTTAACACGGTCATCCCGAGCAGACTGGTCACCAAACTTTCCGACCTTGGATTTTCCCAAACCATCTGCAAATGGATCAAGGACTTTCTGACCAACCGCCCCCAGACAGTCAAAATAGGCCCTCACCTCTCCTCCACCATTACACTGAGCACCGGCTCACCACAGGGCTGTGTGTTGAGCCCCATCCTTTACTCCCTCTACACTCACGACTGCGCCCCCACCCATCCCACCAACACCATCATCAAGTTCGCGGATGACACGACTGTGGTTGGACTCATCTCAGAAGGAGATGAGACAGCCTATAGGGATGAAATCCAAAGGCTGGCAGCATGGTGTTCAGTGAACAATCTGGTCCTGAACTCCTCCAAAACAAAGGAACTTATAATTGACTTTAGGAAAACCAGTGGAGATTACGACCCACTCTACATCAATGGGGTCTGTGTGGAAAGGGTACCAGCTTTCAGGTTCCTGGGTACGCACATCGCAGAGGATCTCACCTGGTCTACCAACACCATCACCACAGTAAAGAAGGCACAGCAGAGACTCCACTTCCTGAGGATCCTCAGGAAAACCAACCTGCAGGAGAAGCTCATGTTGTCCTTCTATCGCTGCTCCATCGAGAGTGTGCTGGCATACTGTATAACCACATGGTATGCCAGCTGCTCAGAAAAGGACAGGAAGGCCCTTCAGAGGGTCATCACGACGGCCCAGAAAATCATCGGCTGCTCACTGCCCTCCCTGGAGCACCTGTTCAGCCTACGCTGCCTCAGTAGAGCAGGCAAAATAATAAAAGATCCATCCCACCCCGGCCACCGTCTGTTTGTTCATCTGCCCTCTGGTCGACGTTTCAGGTCGATAAAATCCCGAACAAACAGACTTAAGAACAGTTTTTACCCCAGGGCCATACGAGAACTGAACACTACCTTTGCACTAGGCAACACTAAAAAATCTTTGTACTTAACATAATTGTATTTAATTGTATTTATGTATTTATTTGTTTTTGCATTTATTGCATATATGTTTGTACGCACCGTCAGGATTGGCTATTTTTTAATTTCGTTGTACTCGTTGCAATGACAATAAATGAATATTATTATTATTATTATTATTATTATTATTAAACATCAAATATCTCTAGTACAGTTTACACCCAGGTGCTCCACAAGTCTTTGGTTTTTTCCGGCTTACGGAGACCACTTGCTGAACTTTTCCCTGGTGAAAGGTAGGGTAGGTACGTCATCGGGGTCATCAGGTGGGTACCCTCCTTCCTCGACGTTTCATTGATAAGCCCACAACGTCTCCAGAGGGCTCAACGGTGAAACCTGGCGTCCCAGGTACACCCCCCTCAGTTCCATACCCTCCTGTTTTAAACTTGCAGCTCAACTCGCAGCTCTACTCAACTTCTAGCCGATAAGGGGTTTTAAAGAGTAGGTTGATGTCCCTACCTTTCTGGATTTACTCCTCCCATGTGCTGAGTCCTGGGACCGGTGACTGGGTAACAAGCCTCCAGTTTCGCTCTTGCTGTAGCTTCATCAGGGAAAAATCAATAACTACTACTGGTCGGTGGGGAGTTTTAAAGGGTGGGTTGAAAATCCCTCCCTTTCTGGGTATGTCCTTTCCATCTGCTGACTTGGGACTGGTCACTTTGGTTGGGACTGTTGATGTCATCCCTATTCTTTGTGTTTGTTTGATTGTTTGTGTTCCTGGCCTCCTGCTGTTTTATCTGCTGTTAATGTTTTCAGCATTCCTCTGGCCTCCTGTCTTTATCATGTTCTGAAAGTCTTTGTTGTGAGTGAGTGGGCTTTGCAAACCTGCACCTGGTCTGTGTGGAGCTAGTGGCCGTTGTGTGGGGTGGGGGTGTCTCTGAGGTGGGCTGAGGTGGGAGTGGGTATCGTGTTGTGAGTGTGTGAGGGTCCTATCACTCCCTTCAATTGTCCGTCTTTTCTGGGGGAGCTAGGTGTGTTCCAGGTGTGATGGGGTGGGGGGTCTCTGGGTCTAGAGGGTACTCGGATGGATCATCTATTTACAAAGGTTTAAGATCCCCTTTTGGGGGTCTTTTGGGTTGTTTGGGGAGGTCCTATGCAACCCGATGTTAGGGTTAGATTCTGTGGGTGGGGGTTATTTCCTATCTTTGTTGAGTTGAGGGTAGGTGCCAAGGGTCTTTTTGGGGCTGTTTGGGGTGATCCAGTGCCGTTCCGTGTTAGGGTTAGGTTTGGGGGGTGGGCACATTGGCCATCTCTGGCATGCCGTCTACCTTGCTGGGGTTTGAGGGTGGGTGCCTAGGGTTTTTGGGGGACTGTTTGGCGTGGTCCGGTGCAGTCCGGTGTTAGGGTTAGGTTTATGGGTGGGGAAGGGTGCATAGGGACCCCCTCCGGGGTGAGGGTATCATCTATCCTTGTGAGGTAGGAGTAGGTGTCAAGGGTCTTTTGGGTTGTTGGCACCCTGTGTGGTTCTCCCTGCTATTCTATCCTAAAGTTGTTTTTAGGTTTGAAGGATTGCATAAGTCTGAGCCTGTGATTATTTCAATCCTCACTATCTAGGCTGGTACCCTTACATTATATTCCCCCTTGGATTGGGTTTCACCCTCCTGACTCCGTTTGAATCTTTTTTGTGGCTTGCTCCTCCTGCGGTTTTGATTTGTAAAGGTGATGAGGCCCGTGTCACTGCTAAGGTTAGGTTGTGATTTATCGGACAGTGGGACAAAATGCCCTCTGGTGCTCAATGATCTCTGCCTGGAGATTCCTTTTCACCATGTACTGCCACTTTGCTCTGGCCCACGGTCTCATCACCCTCGTACAAATCTGTTGACCTTTGCACTTGCCCTTCTGTAGATTTTTAGGAGTCAGTCAGGGTCCACCCTAAGTTTGAGTTTATGCTTGGTTGAGGCCCTTGGCCTCTCGCGTCTAACGCTTCAATCCATATCCCCTCTGCCCTCTTCCGACACCAAGTTGACCAATTTATGTTTGTTTCTAGGCCCATGATCTCTAGGGACTGGGTCCCGTGCTGCTGGGAGTGTCAACTACTGGGTATGGACTTTATGTGTTGCATAGGGTTAGGGTTAGGGTTAGGGTTAGGGTTAGGGTTAGGGTTAGGGTTAGGGTTAGGGTTAGGGTTAGGGTTAGGGTTAGGGTTAGGGTTAGGGCTATCGTTATGCTATCGTATTACCTTGTGTTTGACGTTGCCATAGTGTGTGTATTATGCTATCTTATGTTATAGTGTGTAATTGCGTAATTTAGTATTTACTAGTGTATCTTGTGTGTGTTAAGGTGTATTGCTGTGTGACAACGCGGATGCTATAATGCGCTAAAATGTTTTGTGGTGCGTTATAGTGCATTTTAGTGTAATAGTGTATTACAGTTTGTATTATCGTATTCTGGGGTATTACAGTTCGTCTTATCGCATTTCTAGTCTATACTAGTGTATTATAGTTTACTTTAGTGGGCCAATGTAGCGTGTATTATATTTTATTTTGTGCTCTAGTGTTATTTTGTGTGTTACAGTATGTTATAGTGTGTAATAGTGTATAGTATCCGGGTTAAAGTTTATTACCTTGTGTTTGACGTTGCCATAGTGTGTGTATTATGCTATCTTATGTTATAGTGTGTAATTGCGTAATTTAGTATTTACTAGTGTATCTTGTGTGTGAAAGTGCTCTAGAGTCCGTTTTAGGGTATTATAGTATATTATCGTGTTGTAGTGTATTGTAATGTGTTTTCGTGTATTATAGTGTGTTATAGTATAACCACTACAATACTACAGGACATTATAACGCATTATCTAATGTGTTATAATGTATCATAGTGTTATGGTGTGACAACGCGGATGATATAATACGCTAAATGTTTTGTGGTGCGTTATAGTGTATTTTAGTGTAATAGTGTGTTACAGTTTGTATTATCGTATTCTGGGGAATTACAGTTCGTCTCGTCGCATTTATAGTCTATTCTAGTGTATTATAGTTTACTTTAGTGGACTATACTGTCTTCCAGTGTATTATAGCGTGTATTATATTTTATTATGTGTGCTAGTGTTATTTTGTGTGTTACCGTAGATTAAAGTATGTTATAGTGTGTAATAGTGTATAGTATCCGTGTTAAATTGTATTACGTTGTGTTTCACGTTGCCATAGTGTGTGTATTATGCCCCGTCCCCGTTTACACGCAGCCCCGTCCCCGTTTACACCCCGTCCCCGTGCACACCCCGTCCCGTGTACACGCTGCCCCGTCCCCGTGTACGCCCCGTCCCCGTGTACACCCCGTCCCCTTGTACACCCCTTCCCCGTGTACACCCCGTTCCCGTGTACACGTTGCCCCGTCGTCGTGTACGAACCGTCCCCGTGTACATGCTGCCCCGTCCACGTATACTCCCTTCCCCGTGTACACCCCGTCCCCGCGTACACGCTGCCCCGTCCCCGTGTACACCCCGTCCCCATGAACACCCCGTCCCCGTGTACACCCCGTCCCCGTGTACACGCAGCCCCGTCCCCGTGTACGCCCCGTCCCCGTGTACAACCCGACCCCGTGTACACACCGTCCCCGTGTACACCCCGTCCCCGTGTACACCCCGTACCCGTGTATGCTCCGTCCCAGTGTACACGCAGCCCCGTCCCAGTGTACACCCCGTGCACGTGTACACCCGTTCCCTTGTACACGCTGCCCCGTCCCCGTGTACGCCCCGTCCACGTGTACGCCCTGTCCCCGTGTACACCCCGTCCCCGTGTACACCCCGTCTCCGTGTACACGCAGCCACGTCCCCGTGCGCGCCCCGTCCCCGTATACGCCCCGTCCCCGTGTACACCCCGACCCCGTGTACACCCGTCCCCGTGTACACGCTGACCCGTCCCCGTGTACTTCCCGTCCCCGTGTACACGCTGTCGCCGTGTAAACGCAGCTCCGTCCCTGTGTACGCCCCGGCCCCGTGTACACGATGCCCCGTCCCCGTGTACACCACGTCCCCGTGTAAACCCCGTCCCCGTGTACACGATGCCCCGTCCCCGTGTACACCCCTTCCCCGTGTAAACCCCGTCCCCGTGTACACCCCGTCCCCGTCTACACGCAGCCCCGTCGTCGTGTACACCCCGTCGTCGTGTACACGCAACCACGTCCCAGTGTACACGATGCCCCATCCCCGTGTACACCCCGTCCCCGTGTACTCGCTGCCCCGTCACCGTGTACACGCTGCGCCGTCCCCGTATACACCCCGTCCCCGCGTTTCTCTCATTTCTCTCATTCTCTCTCTCTCAATCTCTATTTCCTCTCCTCCCTCTGATTCCTTCTCTCTCTCTCTCTCTCTCTCTCTCTCTCTCTCTCTCTCTCTCTCTCTCTCTCTCTCTCTCTCTCTCTCTCTCTCTCTCTCTCTCTCTCTCTCTCTCTCAGATTGGTTTAGTGCAGAAGAGTGTTATAGTGTGTCATGTTATGTAAACAGTGTATTAAAGTATGTTAAAGTATGTTAGGGCTATACTATAGCACTAACGCAATGTATAATAAGTTATGACTATAATACGGTGTAACACTATAAACGACATACTAAACAACCTTTCACATATTTAAGACTATAATACAATGAAACACACTATAACATAACTTGGAACACAGTATAACCAACTACAATATCTAATGCTTTATAATGTAACATAGTGTTATGGTGTGACAACGCAGATGATATAATACGCTAAATGTTTTGTGGTGCGTTATAGTGTATTTTAGTGTAATAGTGTATTACAGTTTGTATTATCGTATTCTGGGGTATTACAGTTCGTCTTGTCGCATTTATAGTCTATTCTAGTGTATTATAGTTTACTTTAGTGGACTATACTGTCTTCCAGTGTATTATAGCGTGTATTATACTTTATTATGTGTGCTAGTGTTATTTTGTGTGTTACCGTAGATTAAATTATGTTATAGTGTGTAATAGTGTATAGTATCCGTGTTAAATTGTATTACGTTGTGTTTCACGTTGCCATAGTGTGTGTGTATTATGCTATCGTATGTTAGTGTGTAATTGCGTAATTTAGTATTTAACAGTGCATCAGTGTTCTAGAGTCCGTTTTAGGGTATTATAGTATATTATCGTGTTGTAGTGTATTGTAATGTGTTTTCGTGTATGATAGTGTGTTGTAGTGGGTTACATTGTGTTTCAGCGTGTTTTAGTGCGGAAGAGTGTGTCGTTATGTAAACAGTGTATTAAAGTATGTTAAAGTATGTTAGGTCTATACCATAGCACTTTAACGCAATGTATAATAAGTTATGACTATAATACGCTGTAACACTATAAACGACATACTAAACAACCTATAACATACTTTAAGACTATAATACAATGGAACACACTATAACATAACCTGGGACACACCATATAACCCACTCAAATATTAAGAAGGGGTTCAGGTCAGCACCACTACCACACCTGGGGCAGTCAGATCACCTGTCCATATTCCTAACCCCAGCATACACCCCACTCAGGAGGAAAGCTCCAGTCACCATAAAGACTGTTAAGACATGGCCTGAAGGAGCTTCCTCGCAGCTGCAGGATTGCTTCGAAAGGACCAACTGGGATATTTTTGAGGATCAGGACTTGGAGGAGTACACATCAACTGTACTTTGCTACATCCAAAACTGTGTTGACAATGTCACCGTCGACAAACGCATCCGGTTGTACCCAAATCAAAAACCCTGGATGACAAAGGATGTCAGGTCTCTCCTCAAGGACCGTAACACCGCCTTCAGGTCTAGTGATAGAGCTCTATACAGTGCTGCTAGAACCAACCTGAAGAGAGGCATCAAGGATGCCAAAGCGTCCTACAAGAGGAAGATTGAAGACCACTTCTCCAACAATGACCCACGGCGGGTATGGCAAGGCATCCAGCACATCACCAACTACAAGACCAGCAACCGCACGACTGCCGACGGCGACGCCTCGCTGGCTGAGGAACTTAACTGTTTCTTTGCTCGTTTCGAGGTGAAAGCTACAGTGGCAGACATTACACCCTCTCCAGCACCTGACAGCAACACCTTCACTGTGCAGGAGTATGATGTTAAGCGCGTGCTCAGAGCAGTGAATCCCAGGAAAGCTGCAGGCCCCGATGGTGTGACGGGCAGAGTGCTGAGGGAATGTGCAGACCAATTATCTGAGGTCTTCACAAAAATCTTCAACCTGTCCCTTTTAAAATCCACCATCCCTCCCTGCCTGAAGTCCGCCATAATCATCCCACTGCCGAAAAAGTCTGTCATCAGCAGTCTTAACGACTACCGTCCGGTAGCACTCACACCGGTCATCACAAAGTGCTTCGAGAGACTGGTCCTGCAGCACATCAAAGCCAGCCTCCCACCCACCTTCGACCCACACCAGTTTGCCTACAGAGCAAATAGGTCTACAGGGGATGCCATCGACACTGCTCTTCACACTGCACTGACCCACCTTGAACACCAGGGGAGCTATGTGAGGATGCTCTTCCTCGACTTCAGCTCTGCCTTTAACACGGTCATCCCGAGCAGACTGGTCACCAAACTTTCCGACCTTGGATTTTCCCAAACCATCTGCAAATGGATCAAGGACTTTCTGACCAACCGCCCCCAGACAGTCAAAATAGGCCCTCACCTCTCCTCCACCATTACACTGAGCACCGGCTCACCACAGGGCTGTGTGTTGAGCCCCATCCTTTACTCCCTCTACACTCACGACTGCGCCCCCACCCATCCCACCAACACCATCATCAAGTTCGCGGATGACACGACTGTGGTTGGACTCATCTCAGAAGGAGATGAGACAGCCTATAGGGATGAAATCCAAAGGCTGGCAGCATGGTGTTCAGTGAACAATCTGGTCCTGAACTCCTCCAAAACAAAGGAACTTATAATTGACTTTAGGAAAACCAGTGGAGATTACGACCCACTCTACATCAATGGGGTCTGTGTGGAAAGGGTACCAGCTTTCAGGTTCCTGGGTACGCACATCGCAGAGGATCTCACCTGGTCTACCAACACCATCACCACAGTAAAGAAGGCACAGCAGAGACTCCACTTCCTGAGGATCCTCAGGAAAACCAACCTGCAGGAGAAGCTCATGTTGTCCTTCTATCGCTGCTCCATCGAGAGTGTGCTGGCATACTGTATAACCACATGGTATGCCAGCTGCTCAGAAAAGGACAGGAAGGCCCTTCAGAGGGTCATCACGACGGCCCAGAAAATCATCGGCTGCTCACTGCCCTCCCTGGAGCACCTGTTCAGCCTACGCTGCCTCAGTAGAGCAGGCAAAATAATAAAAGATCCATCCCACCCCGGCCACCGTCTGTTTGTTCATCTGCCCTCTGGTCGACGTTTCAGGTCGATAAAATCCCGAACAAACAGACTTAAGAACAGTTTTTACCCCAGGGCCATACGAGAACTGAACACTACCTTTGCACTAGGCAACACTAAAAAATCTTTGTACTTAACATAATTGTATTTAATTGTATTTATGTATTTATTTGTTTTTGCATTTATTGCATATATGTTTGTACGCACCGTCAGGATTGGCTATTTTTTAATTTCGTTGTACTCGTTGCAATGACAATAAATGAATATTATTATTATTATTATTATTATTAAACATCAAATATCTCTAGTACAGTTTACACCCAGGTGCTCCACAAGTCTTTGGTTTTTTCCGGCTTACGGAGACCACTTGCTGAACTTTTCCCTGGTGAAAGGTAGGGTAGGTACGTCATCGGGGTCATCAGGTGGGTACCCTCCTTCCTCGACGTTTCATTGATAAGCCCACAACGTCTCCAGAGGGCTCAACGGTGAAACCTGGCGTCCCAGGTACACCCCCCTCAGTTCCATACCCTCCTGTTTTAAACTTGCAGCTCAACTCGCAGCTCTACTCAACTTCTAGCCGATAAGGGGTTTTAAAGGGTAGGTTGATGTCCCTACCTTTCTGGATTTACTCCTCCCATGTGCTGAGTCCTGGGACCGGTGACTGGGTAACAAGCCTCCAGTTTCGCTCTTGCTGTAGCTTCATCAGGGAAAAATCAATAACTACTACTGGTCGGTGGGGAGTTTTAAAGGGTGGGTTGAAAATCCCTCCCTTTCTGGGTATGTCCTTTCCATCTGCTGACTTGGGACTGGTCACTTTGGTTGGGACTGTTGATGTCATCCCTATTCTTTGTGTTTGTTTGATTGTTTGTGTTCCTGGCCTCCTGCTGTTTTATCTGCTGTTAATGTTTTCAGCATTCCTCTGGCCTCCTGTCTTTATCATGTTCTGAAAGTCTTTGTTGTGAGTGAGTGGGCTTTGCAAACCTGCACCTGGTCTGTGTGGAGCTAGTGGCCGTTGTGTGGGGTGGGGGTGTCTCTGAGGTGGGCTGAGGTGGGAGTGGGTATCGTGTTGTGAGTGTGTGAGGGTCCTATCACTCCCTTCAATTGTCCGTCTTTTCTGGGGGAGCTAGGTGTGTTCCAGGTGTGATGGGGTGGGGGGTCTCTGGGTCTAGAGGGTACTCGGATGGATCATCTATTTACAAAGGTTTAAGATCCCCTTTTGGGGGTCTTTTGGGTTGTTTGGGGAGGTCCTATGCAACCCGATGTTAGGGTTAGATTCTGTGGGTGGGGGTTATTTCCTATCTTTGTTGAGTTGAGGGTAGGTGCCAAGGGTCTTTTTGGGGCTGTTTGGGGTGATCCAGTGCCGTTCCGTGTTAGGGTTAGGTTTGGGGGGTGGGCACATTGGCCATCTCTGGCATGCCGTCTACCTTGCTGGGGTTTGAGGGTGGGTGCCTAGGGTTTTTGGGGGACTGTTTGGCGTGGTCCGGTGCAGTCCGGTGTTAGGGTTAGGTTTATGGGTGGGGAAGGGTGCATAGGGACCCCCTCCGGGGTGAGGGTATCATCTATCCTTGTGAGGTAGCAGTAGGTGTCAAGGGTCTTTTGGGTTGTTGGCACCCTGTGTGGTTCTCCCTGCTATTCTATCCTAAAGTTGTTTTTAGGTTTGAAGGATTGCATAAGTCTGAGCCTGTGATTATTTCAATCCTCACCATCTAGGCTGGTACCCTTACATTATATTCCCCCTTGGATTGGGTTTCACCCTCCTGACTCCGTTTGAATCTTTTTTGTGGCTTGCTCCTCCTGCGGTTTTGATTTGTAAAGGTGATGAGGCCCGTGTCACTGCTAAGGTTAGGTTGTGATTTATCGGACAGTGGGACAAAATGCCCTCTGGTGCTCAATGATCTCTGCCTGGAGATTCCTTTTCACCATGTACTGCCACTTTGCTCTGGCCCACGGTCTCATCACCCTCGTACAAATCTGTTGACCTTTGCACTTGCCCTTCTGTAGATTTTTAGGAGTCAGTCAGGGTCCACCCTAAGTTTGAGTTTATGCTTGGTTGAGGCCCTTGGCCTCTCGCGTCTAACGCTTCAATCCATATCCCCTCTGCCCTCTTCCGACACCTAGTTGACCAATTTATGTTTGTTTCTAGGCCCATGATCTCTAGGGACTGGGTCCCGTGCTGCTGGGAGTGTCAACTACTGGGTATGGACTTTATGTGTTGCATAGGGTTAGGGTTAGGGTTAGGGTTAGGGTTAGGGTTAGGGTTAGGGTTAGGGTTAGGGTTAGGGTTAGGGCTATCGTTATGCTATCGTATTACCTTGTGTTTGACGTTGCCATAGTGTGTGTATTATGCTATCTTATGTTATAGTGTGTAATTGCGTAATTTAGTATTTACTAGTGTATCTTGTGTGTGTTAAGGTGTATTGCTGTGTGACAACGCGGATGCTATAATGCGCTAAAATGTTTTGTGGTGCGTTATAGTGCATTTTAGTGTAATAGTGTATTACAGTTTGTATTATCGTATTCTGGGGTATTACAGTTCGTCTTATCGCATTTCTAGTCTATACTAGTGTATTATAGTTTACTTTAGTGGGCCAATGTAGCGTGTATTATATTTTATTTTGTGCTCTAGTGTTATTTTGTGTGTTACAGTATGTTATAGTGTGTAATAGTGTATAGTATCCGGGTTAAAGTTTATTACCTTGTGTTTGACGTTGCCATAGTGTGTGTATTATGCTATCTTATGTTATAGTGTGTAATTGCGTAATTTAGTATTTACTAGTGTATCTTGTGTGTGAAAGTGCTCTAGAGTCCGTTTTAGGGTATTATAGTATATTATCGTGTTGTAGTGTATTGTAATGTGTTTTCGTGTATTATAGTGTGTTATAGTATAACCACCACAATACTACAGGACATTATAACGCATTATCTAATGTGTTATAATGTATCATAGTGTTATGGTGTGACAACGCGGATGATATAATACGCTAAATGTTTTGTGGTGCGTTATAGTGTATTTTAGTGTAATAGTGTGTTACAGTTTGTATTATCGTATTCTGGGGAATTACAGTTCGTCTCGTCGCATTTATAGTCTATTCTAGTGTATTATAGTTTACTTTAGTGGACTATACTGTCTTCCAGTGTATTATAGCGTGTATTATATTTTATTATGTGTGCTAGTGTTATTTTGTGTGTTACCGTAGATTAAAGTATGTTATAGTGTGTAATAGTGTATAGTATCCGTGTTAAATTGTATTACGTTGTGTTTCACGTTGCCATAGTGTGTGTATTATGCCCCGTCCCCGTTTACACGCAGCCCCGTCCCCGTTTACACCCCGTCCCCGTGCACACCCCGTCCCGTGTACACGCTGCCCCGTCCCCGTGTACGCCCCGTCCCCGTGTACACCCCGTCCCCTTGTACACCCCTTCCCCGTGTACACCCCGTTCCCGTGTACACGTTGCCCCGTCGTCGTGTACGAACCGTCCCCGTGTACATGCTGCCCCGTCCACGTATACTCCCTTCCCCGTGTACACCCCGTCCCCGCGTACACGCTGCCCCGTCCCCGTGTACACCCCGTCCCCATGAACACCCCGTCCCCGTGTACACCCCGTCCCCGTGTACACGCAGCCCCGTCCCCGTGTACGCCCCGTCCCCGTGTACAACCCGACCCCGTGTACACACCGTCCCCGTGTACACCCCGTCCCCGTGTACACCCCGTACCCGTGTATGCTCCGTCCCAGTGTACACGCAGCCCCGTCCCAGTGTACACCCCGTGCACGTGTACACCCGTTCCCTTGTACACGCTGCCCCGTCCCCGTGTACGCCCCGTCCACGTGTACGCCCTGTCCCCGTGTACACCCCGTCCCCGTGTACACCCCGTCTCCGTGTACACGCAGCCACGTCCCCGTGCGCGCCCCGTCCCCGTATACGCCCCGTCCCCGTGTACACCCCGACACCGTGTACACCCGTCCCCGTGTACACGCTGACCCGTCCCCGTGTACTTCCCGTCCCCGTGTACACGCTGTCGCCGTGTAAACGCAGCTCCGTCCCTGTGTACGCCCCGGCCCCGTGTACACGATGCCCCGTCCCCGTGTACACCACGTCCCCGTGTAAACCCCGTCCCCGTGTACACGATGCCCCGTCCCCGTGTACACCCCTTCCCCGTGTAAACCCCGTCCCCGTGTACACCCCGTCCCCGTCTACACGCAGCCCCGTCGTCGTGTACACCCCGTCGTCGTGTACACGCAACCACGTCCCAGTGTACACGATGCCCCATCCCCGTGTACACCCCGTCCCCGTGTACTCGCTGCCCCGTCACCGTGTACACGCTGCGCCGTCCCCGTATACACCCCGTCCCCGCGTTTCTCTCATTTCTCTCATTCTCTCTCTCTCAATCTCTATTTCCTCTCCTCCCTCTGATTCCTTCTCTCTCTCTCTCTCTCTCTCTCTCTCTCTCTCTCTCTCTCTCTCTCTCTCTCTCTCTCTCTCTCTCTCTCTCTCTCTCTCTCTCTCTCTCTCTCTCTCTCTCTCTCAGATTGGTTTAGTGCAGAAGAGTGTTATAGTGTGTCATGTTATGTAAACAGTGTATTAAAGTATGTTAAAGTATGTTAGGGCTATACTATAGCACTAACGCAATGTATAATAAGTTATGACTATAATACGGTGTAACACTATAAACGACATACTAAACAACCTTTCACATATTTAAGACTATAATACAATGAAACACACTATAACATAACTTGGAACACAGTATAACCAACTACAATATCTAATGCTTTATAATGTAACATAGTGTTATGGTGTGACAACGCAGATGATATAATACGCTAAATGTTTTGTGGTGCGTTATAGTGTATTTTAGTGTAATAGTGTATTACAGTTTGTATTATCGTATTCTGGGGTATTACAGTTCGTATTGTCGCATTTATAGTCTATTCTAGTGTATTATAGTTTACTTTAGTGGACTATACTGTCTTCCACTGTATTATAGCGTGTATTATATTTTATTATGTGTGCTAGTGTTATTTTGTGTGTTACCGTAGATTAAAGTATGTTATAGTGTGTAATAGTGTATAGTATCCGTGTTAAATTGTATTACGTTGTGTTTCACGTTGCCATAGTGTGTGTGTATTATGCTATCGTATGTTAGTGTGTAATTGCGTAATTTAGTATTTAACAGTGCATCAGTGTTCTAGAGTCCGTTTTAGGGTATTATAGTATATTATCGTGTTGTAGTGTATTGTAATGTGTTTTCGTGTATGATAGTGTGTTGTAGTGGGTTACATTGTGTTTCAGCGTGTTTTAGTGCGGAAGAGTGTGTCGTTATGTAAACAGTGTATTAAAGTATGTTAAAGTATGTTAGGTCTATACCATAGCACTTTAACGCAATGTATAATAAGTTATGACTATAATACGCTGTAACACTATAAACGACATACTAAACAACCTATAACATACTTTAAGACTATAATACAATGGAACACACTATAACATAACCTGGGACACACCATATAACCCACTCAAATATTAAGAAGGGGTTCAGGTCAGCACCACTACCACACCTGGGGCAGTCAGATCACCTGTCCATATTCCTAACCCCAGCATACACCCCACTCAGGAGGAAAGCTCCAGTCACCATAAAGACTGTTAAGACATGGCCTGAAGGAGCTTCCTCGCAGCTGCAGGATTGCTTCGAAAGGACCAACTGGGATATTTTTGAGGATCAGTACTTGGAGGAGTACACATCAACTGTACTTTGCTACATCCAAAACTGTGTTGACAATGTCACCGTCGACAAACGCATCCGGTTGTACCCAAATCAAAAACCCTGGATGACAAAGGATGTCAGGTCTCTCCTCAAGGACCGTAACACCGCCTTCAGGTCTAGTGATAGAGCTCTATACAGTGCTGCTAGAACCAACCTGAAGAGAGGCATCAAGGATGCCAAAGCGTCCTACAAGAGGAAGATTGAAGACCACTTCTCCAACAATGACCCACGGCGGGTATGGCAAGGCATCCAGCACATCACCAACTACAAGACCAGCAACCGCACGACTGCCGACGGCGACGCCTCGCTGGCTGAGGAACTTAACTGTTTCTTTGCTCGTTTCGAGGTGAAAGCTACAGTGGCAGACATTACACCCTCTCCAGCACCTGACAGCAACACCTTCACTGTGCAGGAGTATGATGTTAAGCGCGTGCTCAGAGCAGTGAATCCCAGGAAAGCTGCAGGCCCCGATGGTGTGACGGGCAGAGTGCTGAGGGAATGTGCAGACCAATTATCTGAGGTCTTCACAAAAATCTTCAACCTGTCCCTTTTAAAATCCACCATCCCTCCCTGCCTGAAGTCCGCCATAATCATCCCACTGCCGAAAAAGTCTGTCATCAGCAGTCTTAACGACTACCGTCCGGTAGCACTCACACCGGTCATCACAAAGTGCTTCGAGAGACTGGTCCTGCAGCACATCAAAGCCAGCCTCCCACCCACCTTCGACCCACACCAGTTTGCCTACAGAGCAAATAGGTCTACAGGGGATGCCATCGACACTGCTCTTCACACTGCACTGACCCACCTTGAACACCAGGGGAGCTATGTGAGGATGCTCTTCCTCGACTTCAGCTCTGCCTTTAACACGGTCATCCCGAGCAGACTGGTCACCAAACTTTCCGACCTTGGATTTTCCCAAACCATCTGCAAATGGATCAAGGACTTTCTGACCAACCGCCCCCAGACAGTCAAAATAGGCCCTCACCTCTCCTCCACCATTACACTGAGCACCGGCTCACCACAGGGCTGTGTGTTGAGCCCCATCCTTTACTCCCTCTACACTCACGACTGCGCCCCCACCCATCCCACCAACACCATCATCAAGTTCGCGGATGACACGACTGTGGTTGGACTCATCTCAGAAGGAGATGAGACAGCCTATAGGGATGAAATCCAAAGGCTGGCAGCATGGTGTTCAGTGAACAATCTGGCCCTGAACTCCTCCAAAACAAAGGAACTTATAATTGACTTTAGGAAAACCAGTGGAGATTACGACCCACTCTACATCAATGGGGTCTGTGTGGAAAGGGTACCAGCTTTCAGGTTCCTGGGTACGCACATCGCAGAGGATCTCACCTGGTCTACCAACACCATCACCACAGTAAAGAAGGCACAGCAGAGACTCCACTTCCTGAGGATCCTCAGGAAAACCAACCTGCAGGAGAAGCTCATGTTGTCCTTCTATCGCTGCTCCATCGAGAGTGTGCTGGCATACTGTATAACCACATGGTATGCCAGCTGCTCAGAAAAGGACAGGAAGGCCCTTCAGAGGGTCATCACGACGGCCCAGAAAATCATCGGCTGCTCACTGCCCTCCCTGGAGCACCTGTTCAGCCTACGCTGCCTCAGTAGAGCAGGCAAAATAATAAAAGATCCATCCCACCCCGGCCACCGTCTGTTTGTTCATCTGCCCTCTGGTCGACGTTTCAGGTCGATAAAATCCCGAACAAACAGACTTAAGAACAGTTTTTACCCCAGGGCCATACGAGAACTGAACACTACCTTTGCACTAGGCAACACTAAAAAATCTTTGTACTTAACATAATTGTATTTAATTGTATTTATGTATTTATTTGTTTTTGCATTTATTGCATATATGTTTGTACGCACCGTCAGGATTGGCTATTTTTTAATTTCGTTGTACTCGTTGCAATGACAATAAATGAATATTATTATTATTATTATTATTATTATTATTAAACATCAAATATCTCTAGTACAGTTTACACCCAGGTGCTCCACAAGTCTTTGGTTTTTTCCGGCTTACGGAGACCACTTGCTGAACTTTTCCCTGGTGAAAGGTAGGGTAGGTACGTCATCGGGGTCATCAGGTGGGTACCCTCCTTCCTCGACGTTTCATTGATAAGCCCACAACGTCTCCAGAGGGCTCAACGGTGAAACCTGGCGTCCCAGGTACACCCCCCTCAGTTCCATACCCTCCTGTTTTAAACTTGCAGCTCAACTCGCAGCTCTACTCAACTTCTAGCCGATAAGGGGTTTTAAAGGGTAGGTTGATGTCCCTACCTTTCTGGATTTACTCCTCCCATGTGCTGAGTCCTGGGACCGGTGACTGGGTAACAAGCCTCCAGTTTCGCTCTTGCTGTAGCTTCATCAGGGAAAAATCAATAACTACTACTGGTCGGTGGGGAGTTTTAAAGGGTGGGTTGAAAATCCCTCCCTTTCTGGGTATGTCCTTTCCATCTGCTGACTTGGGACTGGTCACTTTGGTTGGGACTGTTGATGTCATCCCTATTCTTTGTGTTTGTTTGATTGTTTGTGTTCCTGGCCTCCTGCTGTTTTATCTGCTGTTAATGTTTTCAGCATTCCTCTGGCCTCCTGTCTTTATCATGTTCTGAAAGTCTTTGTTGTGAGTGAGTGGGCTTTGCAAACCTGCACCTGGTCTGTGTGGAGCTAGTGGCCGTTGTGTGGGGTGGGGGTGTCTCTGAGGTGGGCTGAGGTGGGAGTGGGTATCGTGTTGTGAGTGTGTGAGGGTCCTATCACTCCCTTCAATTGTCCGTCTTTTCTGGGGGAGCTAGGTGTGTTCCAGGTGTGATGGGGTGGGGGGTCTCTGGGTCTAGAGGGTACTCGGATGGATCATCTATTTACAAAGGTTTAAGATCCCCTTTTGGGGGTCTTTTGGGTTGTTTGGGGAGGTCCTATGCAACCCGATGTTAGGGTTAGATTCTGTGGGTGGGGGTTATTTCCTATCTTTGTTGAGTTGAGGGTAGGTGCCAAGGGTCTTTTTGGGGCTGTTTGGGGTGATCCAGTGCCGTTCCGTGTTAGGGTTAGGTTTGGGGGGTGGGCACATTGGCCATCTCTGGCATGCCGTCTACCTTGCTGGGGTTTGAGGGTGGGTGCCTAGGGTTTTTGGGGGACTGTTTGGCGTGGTCCGGTGCAGTCCGGTGTTAGGGTTAGGTTTATGGGTGGGGAAGGGTGCATAGGGACCCCCTCCGGGGTGAGGGTATCATCTATCCTTGTGAGGTAGGAGTAGGTGTCAAGGGTCTTTTGGGTTGTTGGCACCCTGTGTGGTTCTCCCTGCTATTCTATCCTAAAGTTGTTTTTAGGTTTGAAGGATTGCATAAGTCTGAGCCTGTGATTATTTCAATCCTCACTATCTAGGCTGGTACCCTTACATTATATTCCCCCTTGGATTGGGTTTCACCCTCCTGACTCCGTTTGAATCTTTTTTGTGGCTTGCTCCTCCTGCGGTTTTGATTTGTAAAGGTGATGAGGCCCGTGTCACTGCTAAGGTTAGGTTGTGATTTATCGGACAGTGGGACAAAATGCCCTCTGGTGCTCAATGATCTCTGCCTGGAGATTCCTTTTCACCATGTACTGCCACTTTGCTCTGGCCCACGGTCTCATCACCCTCGTACAAATCTGTTGACCTTTGCACTTGCCCTTCTGTAGATTTTTAGGAGTCAGTCAGGGTCCACCCTAAGTTTGAGTTTATGCTTGGTTGAGGCCCTTGGCCTCTCGCGTCTAACGCTTCAATCCATATCCCCTCTGCCCTCTTCCGACACCAAGTTGACCAATTTATGTTTGTTTCTAGGCCCATGATCTCTAGGGACTGGGTCCCGTGCTGCTGGGAGTGTCAACTACTGGGTATGGACTTTATGTGTTGCATAGGGTTAGGGTTAGGGTTAGGGTTAGGGTTAGGGTTAGGGTTAGGGTTAGGGTTAGGGTTAGGGTTAGGGTTAGGGCTATCGTTATGCTATCGTATTACCTTGTGTTTGACGTTGCCATAGTGTGTGTATTATGCTATCTTATGTTATAGTGTGTAATTGCGTAATTTAGTATTTACTAGTGTATCTTGTGTGTGTTAAGGTGTATTGCTGTGTGACAACGCGGATGCTATAATGCGCTAAAATGTTTTGTGGTGCGTTATAGTGCATTTTAGTGTAATAGTGTATTACAGTTTGTATTATCGTATTCTGGGGTATTACAGTTCGTCTTATCGCATTTCTAGTCTATACTAGTGTATTATAGTTTACTTTAGTGGGCCAATGTATTATATTTTATTTTGTGCTCTAGTGTTATTTTGTGTGTTACAGTATGTTATAGTGTGTAATAGTGTATAGTATCCGGGTTAAAGTTTATTACCTTGTGTTTGACGTTGCCATAGTGTGTGTATTATGCTATCTTATGTTATAGTGTGTAATTGCGTAATTTAGTATTTACTAGTGTATCTTGTGTGTGAAAGTGCTCTAGAGTCCGTTTTAGGGTATTATAGTATATTATCGTGTTGTAGTGTATTGTAATGTGTTTTCGTGTATTATAGTGTGTTATAGAATAACCACTACAATACTACAGGACATTATAACGCATTATCTAATGTGTTATAATGTATCATAGTGTTATGGTGTGACAACGCGGATGATATAATACGCTAAATGTTTTGTGGTGCGTTATAGTGTATTTTAGTGTAATAGTGTGTTACAGTTTGTATTATCGTATTCTGGGGAATTACAGTTCGTCTCGTCGCATTTATAGTCTATTCTAGTGTATTATAGTTTACTTTAGTGGACTATACTGTCTTCCAGTGTATTATAGCGTGTATTATATTTTATTATGTGTGCTAGTGTTATTTTGTGTGTTACCGTAGATTAAAGTATGTTATAGTGTGTAATAGTGTATAGTATCCGTGTTAAATTGTATTACGTTGTGTTTCACGTTGCCATAGTGTGTGTATTATGCCCCGTCCCCGTTTACACGCAGCCCCGTCCCCGTTTACACCCCGTCCCCGTGCACACCCCGTCCCGTGTACACGCTGCCCCGTCCCCGTGTACGCCCCGTCCCCGTGTACACCCCGTCCCCTTGTACACCCCTTCCCCGTGTACACCCCGTTCCCGTGTACACGTTGCCCCGTCGTCGTGTACGAACCGTCCCCGTGTACATGCTGCCCCGTCCACGTATACTCCCTTCCCCGTGTACACCCCGTCCCCGCGTACACGCTGCCCCGTCCCCGTGTACACCCCGTCCCCATGAACACCCCGTCCCCGTGTACACCCCGTCCCCGTGTACACGCAGCCCCGTCCCCGTGTACGCCCCGTCCCCGTGTACAACCCGACCCCGTGTACACACCGTCCCCGTGTACACCCCGTCCCCGTGTACACCCCGTACCCGTGTATGCTCCGTCCCAGTGTACACGCAGCCCCGTCCCAGTGTACACCCCGTGCACGTGTACACCCGTTCCCTTGTACACGCTGCCCCGTCCCCGTGTACGCCCCGTCCACGTGTACGCCCTGTCCCCGTGTACACCCCGTCCCCGTGTACACCCCGTCTCCGTGTACACGCAGCCACGTCCCCGTGCGCGCCCCGTCCCCGTATACGCCCCGTCCCCGTGTACACCCCGACCCCGTGTACACCCGTCCCCGTGTACACGCTGACCCGTCCCCGTGTACTTCCCGTCCCCGTGTACACGCTGTCGCCGTGTAAACGCAGCTCCGTCCCTGTGTACACCACGTCCCCGTGTAAACCCCGTCCCCGTGTACACGATGCCCCGTCCCCGTGTACACCCCTTCCCCGTGTAAACCCCGTCCCCGTGTACACCCCGTCCCCGTCTACACGCAGCCCCGTCGTCGTGTACACCCCGTCGTCGTGTACACGCAACCACGTCCCAGTGTACACGATGCCCCATCCCCGTGTACACCCCGTCCCCGTGTACTCGCTGCCCCGTCACCGTGTACACGCTGCGCCGTCCCCCTATACACCCCGTCCCCGCGTTTCTCTCATTTCTCTCATTCTCTCTCTCTCAATCTCTATTTCCTCTCCTCCCTCTGATTCCTTCTCTCTCTCTCTCTCTCTCTCTCTCTCTCTCTCTCTCTCTCTCTCTCTCTCTCTCTCTCTCTCTCTCTCTCAGATTGGTTTAGTGCAGAAGAGTGTTATAGTGTGTCATGTTATGTAAACAGTGTATTAAAGTATGTTAAAGTAGGTTAGGGCTATACTATAGCACTAACGCAATGTATAATAAGTTATGACTATAATACGGTGTAACACTATAAACGACATACTAAACAACCTTTCACATATTTAAGACTATAATACAATGAAACACACTATAACATAACTTGGAACACAGTATAACCAACTACAATATCTAATGCTTTATAATGTAACATAGTGTTATGGTGTGACAACGCAGATGATATAATACGCTAAATGTTTTGTTGTGCGTTATAGTGTATTTTAGTGTAATAGTGTATTACAGTTTGTATTATCGTATTCTGGGGTATTACAGTTCGTCTTGTCGCATTTATAGTCTATTCTAGTGTATTATAGTTTACTTTAGTGGACTATACTGTCTTCCAGTGTATTATAGCGTGTATTATATTTTATTATGTGTGCTAGTGTTATTTTGTGTGTTACCGTAGATTAAAGTATGTTATAGTGTGTAATAGTGTATAGTATCCGTGTTAAATTGTATTACGTTGTGTTTCACGTTGCCATAGTGTGTGTGTATTATGCTATCGTATGTTAGTGTGTAATTGCGTAATTTAGTATTTAACAGTGCATCAGTGTTCTAGAGTCCGTTTTAGGGTATTATAGTATATTATCGTGTTGTAGTGTATTGTAATGTGTTTTCGTGTATGATAGTGTGTTGTAGTGGGTTACATTGTGTTTCAGCGTGTTTTAGTGCGGAAGAGTGTGTCGTTATGTAAACAGTGTATTAAAGTATGTTAAAGTATGTTAGGTCTATACCATAGCACTTTAACGCAATGTATAATAAGTTATGACTATAATACGCTGTAACACTATAAACGACATACTAAACAACCTATAACATACTTTAAGACTATAATACAATGGAACACACTATAACATAACCTGGGACACACCATATAACCCACTACAATAGTACAGTACATTATAATGCATTTTCCAATGCGTTATAATGTAACATAGGGTTAGGGTTAGGGTTAGGGTTAGGGTTAGATTTAGGGTTAGGGTTAGGGTTAGGGTTAGGGTTAGGGTTAGGGTTAGGGTTAGGGTTAGGGTTAGGGTTAGGGTTAGGGTTAGGGTTAGGGTTAGGGCTATCGTTATGCTATCGTATGTTATAGTGTGTAATTGCGTAATTTAGTATTTACTAGTGTACCTTGTGTGTGAAAGTGCTCTGGAGTCCGTTTTAGGGTATTATAGTATATTATGTTGTTGTAGTGTATTGTAATGTGTTTTCGTGTATTATAGTGTGTTATAGTAGGTTACATTGTGTTTCAGCGTGGTTTAGTGCAGAAGAGTGTTATAGTGTGTCATGTTATGTAAACAGTGTATTAAAGTATGTTAAAGTATGTTAGGGCTATACCATTGCACTTTAACGCAATCTATAATAAGTTATGACTATAATACGCTGTAGCACTATAAACGACATACTAAACAACCTATAACATACTTTAAGACTATAATACAATGGAACACACTATAACATAACCTGGAACACAGTATACTACAGGACATTATAACGCATTATCTAATGTGTTATAATGTAACATAGTCTTATGGTGTGACAACGCGGATGATATAATACGCTAAATGTTTTGTGGTGCGTTATATTGTATTTTAGTGTAATAGTGTATTTCAGTTTGTATTATCGTATTCTGGGGAATTACAGTTCGTCTTGTCGCATTTATAGTCTATTCTAGTGTATTATAGTTTACTTTAGTGGACTATACTGTCTTCCAGTGTATTATAGCGTGTATTATATTTTATTATGTGTTCTAGTGTTATTTTGTGTGTTACGGTAGATTAGAGTATGTTATAGTGTGTAATAGTGCGTATCCGTGTTAAATTGTATTACGTTGTGTTTCACGTTGTGTATTATGCTATCGTATGTTAGTGTGTAATTGCGTAATTTAGTATTTAACAGTGCATCAGTGTTCTAGAGTCCGTTTTAGGGTATTATAGTATATTATCGTGTTGTAGTGTATTGTAATGTGTTTTCGTGTATGATAGTGTGTTATAGTGGGTTACATTGTGTTTCAGCGTGTTTTAGTGCAGAAGAGTGTGTCGTTATGTAAACAGTGTATTAAAGTATGTTAAAGTATGTTAGCGCTATACCATAGCACTTTAACGCAATGTATAATGTTATGACTATAATACGCTGTAACACTATAAACGACATACTAAACAAGCTATAACATACTTTAAGACTATAATACAATGGAACACACTGTAACATAACCTGGGACACACCATATAACCCACTACAATACTACAGTACATTATAATTCATTTTCCAATGCGTTATAATGTAACATAGGGTTAGGGTTAGGGTTAGGGTTAGGGTTAGGGTAAGGGTTAGGGTTAGGGTTAGGGTTAGGGTTAGGGTTAGGGTTAGGGTTAGGTTTAGGGTTAGGATTAGGGTTAGGGTTAGGGTTAGGGTTAGGGTTAGGGTTAGGGTTAGGGTTAGCGTTATGCTATCGTATGTTATAGTGTGTAATTGCGTAATTTAGTATTTACTAGTGTATCTTGTGTGTGTTAAGGTGTATTGCTGTGTGACAACGCGGATGCTATAATGCGCTAAAATGTTTTGTGGTGCGTTATAGTGCATTTTAGTGTAATAGTGTATTACAGTATGTATTATCGTATTCTGGGGTATTACAGTTCGTCTTATCGCATTTCTAGTCTATACTGGTGTATTATAGTTTACTTTAGTGGGCCAATGTAGCGTGTATTATATTTTATTTTGTGCTCTAGTGTTATTTTGTGTGTTACAGTATGTTATAGTGTGTAATAGTGTATAGTATACGTGTTAAAGTTTATTACCTTGTGTTTGACGTTGCCATAGTGTGTGTATTATGCTATCTTATGTTATAGTGTGTAATTGCGTAATTTAGTATTTACTAGTGTATCTTGTGTGTGAAAGTGCTCTAGAGTCCGTTTTAGGGTATTATAGTATATTATCGTGTTGTAGTGTATTGTAATGTGTTTTCGTGTATTATAGTGTGTTATAGTATAACCACTACAATACTACAGGACATTATAACGCATTATCTAATGTGTTATAATGTATCATAGTGTTATGGTGTGACAACGCGGAAGATATAATAGGCTAAATGTTTTGTGGTGCGTTATAGTGTATTTTAGTGTAATAGTGTATTACAGTTTGTATTATCGTATTCTGGGGAATTACAGTTCGTCTTGTCGCATTTATAGTCTATTCTAGTGTATTATAGTTTACTTTAGTGGACTATACTGTCTTCCAGTGTATTATAGCGTGTATTATATTTTATTATGTGTGCTAGTGTTATTTTGTGTGTTACCGTAGATTAAAGTATGTTATAGTGTGTAATAGTGTATAGTATCCGTGTTAAATTGTATTACGTTGTGTTTCACGTTGCCATAGTGTGTGTGTATTAAGCTATCGTATGTTAGTGTGTAATTGCGTAATTTAGTATTTAACAGTGCATCAGTGTTCTAGAGTCCGTTTTAGGGTATTATAGTATATTATCGTATTGTAGTGTATTGTAATGTGTTTTCGTGTATGATAGTGTGTTATAGTGGGTTACATTGTGTTTCAGCGTGTTTTAGTGCGGAAGAGTGTGTCGTTATGTAAACAGTGTATTAAAGTATGTTAACGTATGTTAGGTCTATACCATAGCACTTTAACGCAATGTATAATAAGTTATGACTATAATACGCTGTAACACTATAAACGACATACTAAACAACCTATAACATACTTTAAGACTATAATACAATGGAACACACTATAACATAACCTGGGACACACCATATAACCCACTACAATACTACAGTACATTATAATGCATTTTCCAATGCGTTATAATGTAACATAGGGTTAGGGTTAGGGTTAGGGTTAGGGTTAGGGTTAGGGTGAGATTTAAGGTTAGGGTTAGGGTTAGGGTTAGGGTTAGGGTTAGGGTTAGGGTTAGGGTTGGGGTTAGGGTTAGGGTTAGGGTTAGGGCTATCGTTATGCTATCGTATGTTATAGTGTGTAATTGCGTAATTTAGTATTTACTAGTGTATCTTGTGTGTGAAAGTGCTCTAGAGTCCGTTTTAGGGTATTATAGTATATTATCGTGCTGTAGTGTATTGTAATGTGTTTTCGTGTATTATAGTGTGTTATAGTATAACCACTACAATACTACAGGACATTATAACGCATTATCTAATGTGTTATAATGTATCATAGTGTTATGGTGTGACAACGCGGATGATATAATACGCTAAATGTTTTGTGGTGCGTTATAGTGTATTTTAGTGTAATAGTGTATTACAGTTTGTATTATCGTATTCTGGGGAATTACAGTTCGTCTCGTCGCATTTATAGTCTATTCTAGTGTATTATAGTTTACTTTAGTGGACTATACTGTCTTCCAGTGTATTATAGCGTGTATTATATTTTATTATGTGTGCTAGTGTTATTTTGTGTGTTACCGTAGATTAAAGTATGTTATAGTGTGTAATAGTGTATAGTATCCGTGTTAAATTGTATTACGTTGTGTTTCACGTTGCCATAGTGTGTGTATTATGCCCCGTCCCCGTGTACACGCAGCCCCGTCCCCGTTTACACCCCGTCCCCGTGCACACCCCGTCCCGTGTACACGCTGCCCCGTCCCCGTGTACGCCCCGTCCCCGTGTACACCCCGTCCCCTTGTACACCCCTTCCCCGTGTACACCCCGTTCCCGTGTACACGTTGCCCCGTCGTCGTGTACGAACCGTCCCCGTGTACATGCTGCCCCGTCCACGTATACTCCCTTCCCCGTGTACACCCCGTCCCCGCGTACACGCTGCCCCGTCCCCGTGTACACCCCGTCCCCATGAACACCCCGTCCCCGTGTACACCCCGTCCCCGTGTACACGCAGCCCCGTCCCCGTGTACACCCCGTGCACGTGTACACCCGTCCCCTTGTACAAGCTGCCCCGTCCCCGTGTACGCCCGGTCCCCGTGTACGCCCTGTCCCCGTGTACACCCCGTCCCCGTGTACACCCCGTCTCCGTGTACACGCAGCCACGTCCCCGTGCGCGCCCCGTCCCCGTATACGCCCCGTCCCCGTGTACACCCCGACCCCGTGTACACCCGTCCCCGTGTACACGCTGACCCGTCCCCGTGTACTTCCCGTCCCCGTGTACACGCTGTCGCCGTGTAAACGCAGCTCCGTCCCTGTGTACGCTCCGGCCCCATGTACACGATGCCCCGTCCCCGTCTACACGCAGCCCCGTCGTCGTGTACACCCCGTCGTCGTGTACACGCAACCACGTCCCAGTGTACACGATGCCCCATCCCCGTGTACACCCCGTCCCCGTGTACTCGCTGCCCCGTCACCGTGTACACGCTGCGCCGTCCCCGTATACACCCCGTCCCCGCGTTTCTCTCATTTCTCTCATTCTCTCTCTCTCAATCTCTATTTCCTCTCCTCCCTCTGATTCCTTCTCTCTCTCTCTCTCTCTCTCTCTCACTCTTTTTTTTTTTTTTTTTTTTTTTCTTTCAAAGACTTTATTCAGCACAATCACATGATACATCACATCAAAACCACACTCAGAGGTTACAAAACATCAGTTAATCATTATAATACAACATTGCCTTCATTATTTACAATGCTCTCAACCCCCCGTGGTGACCAGCGCCCACGGAAGGCCTCCATATTCCCCGTGATCACCGCGTGTTCCCTCTCTAGGGACACGCGCGCACGGACGTAGGCCCGGAAGAGGGGGAGGCAGCCGACTCTGGCAAGACCATCGACCGCCCGCTGCCTGGACCCACGAATGGCCATCTTGGCCAAGCCCAGGAGCAAACCGACAGGGAAATCCCACCCTCCTGACCGGCCCTCCCCACTCCCAGCCCCGAGCCCAAACACCAGGATCGTAGGACTGAAATGCAGCCAAAACTTGAGGAGCAACCCCTTCAGATACTCATACAGGGGCAGCAACCTCACACACTCCATGTACATGTGGAACACGGACTCTTCCTCGCCGCAGAAAATACAGGCGGCCGGCGTGTCCGTGAACCGGCTCAAAAATTTATTACACACAACGGCTCTGTGCAACACTCTCCACCCCAGGTTCCCGATGTAAAGGGGGAGGACACCCTTGTAGAGAGACCTCCACTGGGGACCGCCTCCGCCATCAGGTGGTAACACGGATCGCCACGGCGTATCCGGACGGAAGACGAAGGCGAGGAGGTGCAGAGTGTGCAGGAGCATCCTATACAGTAAACGTCTGCCTGCATCACGGAACGGCACGCTGGGCATCTGGGAGAGGCGGCTCAAGTTGTGTGGGGCCGGCTCCCGGGAAATATTCCGGAGCCTGGGCCCGATGAGCAGTTCCGGCGGAGCGGGGGTAAGCTCGGCCGGAATCACTCCAAGCTCACGCCGCTCCCCAACACCCCCCGTGACAGCGTGAGGACCGGCCCCCACCACAGCCACATCACCCCCCTCCCCCTGAGGAGCAACGCGCTGACTGAAGATGACCAAATTCCTCACTCTCAACACATCGCGGTAAAAGCTTGGCATGTCCCGTGTGGCGGGTCGGCTGATGCCCGCAACGGGAGCCGCCAAACCCCCCTTAGGCACTGGCCCTGGCGGAAAAAATACGTGGCCAGAGCGTGCCACCTGGGAGGGTGTTCCGCGTACACGTACCTCCGCAGAGTCCTGAGACGGAGAGCCGCCACCTGGGTACGCACGCATACCAAGGACTGGCCACCCTCCTCTAGCGGGAGACTCAGGACTGCGGCTGAGACCCAGTGTTTCCTCCCTCCCCAAAAGAAATCCACTAACCTCTTCTGTACAGCATTTACAAAGGTAGAGGGCGGGACAAGAGTGGCGAGCCGGTACCATAACATTGAGGCCACCAGCTGGTTTATGACCAGCACCCTACCCTGGAAAGAAATAACCCTAAGCAAGCCTGACCAGCGTCCCAGCCGGGCGACGACTTTCGTCTCTAGCTCCTGCCAGTTCGCCGGCCAAGCATCCTCAGTGGGACTCAGGTAGATCCCCAGGTAGAGGAGGTGCGTGGTACTCCACGCATAATCCTTCATCTCTTCCGGCAGGGAGTCCACCTGCCACTGGCCCACTAGAAGTCCGGAGCACTTACTCCAGTTGATCCTAGCGGACGAAGCAGCTGAGAACACCAGCTGGCATTCGTGCATCCTCCGCAGGTCAACAGGATCAGTGAACGTAAGGAGAATGTCATCGGCATAGGCCGAGAGAACCACCTCCACCCCCGGTCCTGGTAGCGCCAGGCCTGCCAACCGCCTCCTAAGAAGACACAGGAATGGCTCCACACAGACTGAGTACAACTGCCCAGACATGGGGCACCCCTGGCGTACCCCCCTCCCAAAGCGAATGGGAGCCAACAATGCACCGTTAATCTTCACGAGACACTCTGCTGCGGTGTACAAAAGCCGGACCCGGGCCACAAAATGCGGTCCAAAACCGAACGCTTGCAGTGTCCCGAAGAGGTACTCATGGTCCACCCTGTCAAAAGCCTTCTCCTGATCCAGGGATAGAAAGGCAGCTGACTGACCAGTGCCCTGGGCCAGATGGATCAGGTCCCTAACCAAATGGATGTTATCTTGGATGGACCGACCAGGGACTGTATAGGACTGGTCAGGGTGGATCATTTGGGATAGTATGGCGCCCAGGCGATTTGCCATTGCCCGTGCAAAAACTTTATACTCTGTACAGAGGAGAGAGACCGGGCGCCAGTTCTTCAACAGGCGGAGTTCGCCCTTCTTGGGTAGCAGGACAACGACTGCCCTGCGCCACGAGAGGGGCATCTCCCCGGTCGCCAGGCTCTCCCCCAGAACCTTCATGTAGTCACCCCCCAGGACATCCCAGAAGGCTCTAACAAACTCAACCGTCAGCCCATCCAGCCCAGGGGACTTACCCTTTCTGAGCTGGTGCAGGGCACCAGTCACCTCCTCCAATGATAAGGGGTCATCAAGCTGTTCAACCACCCCTCTATCTATAGTCGGTAGCCTCTCCCACAAAACCCGCTGAGCCTCTCCGCTGACACCATCCGCAGAGAACAGCGTTCCATAAAAGGACCGAACTAACGCACTAATCCCCTCTGGGTCTGTGACCGAGGAGCCATCGTCCGCGAGCAGCTCGACGAGCTGTTTGCGGGCTCCTCGCCCTTTCTCCAGAGAGAGGAAGAAAGGTGAAGCCCGGTCCAGATCATGCAGCATCTGGACTCGCGACCTCACGTAAGCACCTCGGGACCGCTCAAGCTGCAGGTCCCTCAGCGCTTCCTTCCTCTCCTGAAACTCTCCCCACTCACAGGAGTCTTCACCGACCCGGCCCAAGCGAGACTCTGCGTCGAGTAACTCCTTCTCGAGTCGCTCGACTGCCGCGTCCCGCCTTCTGGTCGACCCTCCCGTGTAGTCCTGACAGAAAAGACGGATGTGAGCTTTCCCCACATCCCACCACTGCTTAAGGGAAGGGAAGCCCCTCTGCCTCTCTCTCCACTTCACCCAGAACCGCCTAAAAGACTCCCGGAATCGGCGATCCTCCAGCAGCTGGTTATTAAAGTGCCAGTACGCGGACCCAGCCCGTGTGCGCGCTGGAATAAAATCCACTCGCACCAGGCAGTGGTCCGAACATGGCACCGTCCGCATAGAGGCCGCCGAGACCCGGGAGACATACGCTCTGGAGATGTACACACGGTCGATACGGGAACCACCCCCCTCAGACCTTCGCGAAAATGCGTTGGAATCAGGGTGGAGATTCCGCCACGCATCAACCAGCTCGAAAGATTCAATCACACCTCTCAACTTCTTCGCCACTGCAGGGGCACACTGAATACCAGAGCGATCTCGCGTCTCAAGGGTACAATTGAAATCCCCCCCAAGGAAGACACACTCTCCGCAATCAATGGTGCTCAGCAGAGCAGTCACCTCCTGAAGTAACCGCGCTTGCATCGTGCCGGTGCTGGGGGCGTACACGTTAATGAAATGTAACGGCACGCCATCCAGGATCACGGCCAGATAGAGCAAACGGCCTGGCACAACTTCCTGCACCTTCACAATCTCTGGCTGGAAAGTCGGGGCCAACAGGAAAGCCACCCCACTTGACTTTGTACTGAGGTGGCTCATGTAGACCCCCCCCTCCCACTCCAGGACCCAGGTGGGCTCATCACTAACAACAGTGTGCGTCTCTTGTAGAAAGCTCACTGCATACTTCCCCTCTCTGAGGACCGATAGATGGTGAAACCTACGAAGGTCCCCCCTTCCACCGTTTATATTTAGGCTAACTACTGTGAACTTGAACGCTCACTAGACTTATTCCTCAAGCTCCTTGTGGGAGTGAAGCCCCGCTCTTTTAGGAGCTTCAAAAACTCCCCGAATTGACGCTTATCACAAGCACTTAGAGCATTATCCCTACTGTTAAGGATAGCACTAAGTGTCCGGATAGTTCCCCCCAGGTCTGACCACCGTTCGGTAGCTAGCTGGACTTTGTTCCTACTGTGCCGATGTTCATGCAAAAACTCTCGAATCTCAATGATGCCGGCCGCTCGAGCCACAGCACTGGAGTCCTGGCATTCTGCCAACCCACTGACACCTGAAGCAACATCTTCCTCCTCCCTGCACTCAAGGTCGTGGCCCAGATTTGGCAGACTGCCACTGGCTGCCAGCTCGCTCTCTTCACTGTGTAAGCTGGCTCCAACACCCTCCCCCCCCCTCCGGCATGATCCCACCCCCGGGATCAATGTCGAGGGAGAGTCCTGACACCTCCAACAGCGATGAGCCGGCCAGTGTATGGCCAGGCTCCTGCACACTCTCCCCGCCCTCTACAACTGGGCCTGGGGAAGAACAAAAACAGGGCGCCCCCAGGGCCCGCGGTCCACCTTCACCCCCGGAATCTGACTGAGAGACATGACCCGCAACAGCCCCGTCCCCCTCCTCATCCAGGGAACCCACTCCCCCAGCATCACCCAGAGAGTCTCCATCCTCCACCACCAGGGGTGTACCCTCACTGGGGCCCACTGAGGGAGCCAGTGTTTCTGGACTCTCCCCTACTTCCTCAGTCTGTGGGGCAGCGCACCCCTCAGTCACTCTCATAGTTCTAATGAGGAGCATAGGCTGGGAAACCACCCCTACAACCGAGACCCCCCCTTCGGGTTGTCCCTGCTCGTCCTCCCTCCCAGGGGACACATTCCCAGGGCAGCCAACCCCAACCTCTTGTGAGATATCACCCTCTGAAGGCCCCTGGGACGAAAGGGCAACCCCCGGCCTAGAGGACACTAGTCGTGGATCACCATCCTCTACCGGAGTGGAGGGTCTCGGGGCAGGCAGCCCCCTGGCCTTATGCCCAGGGCCATCCTCTTCCTCACCAGACGCGCGCCTCCTCTTTACCCCCACGGCGGGCGGTGGTTTGGTGACCTCCATAAAGGAGGAGTCCTCCACCTCCACACCGCCAGCTTCCTCTCTTTCATCCCTTTGATCAGCCACCGCAGATCCCAACAGGAACTCCCCCGCCCCCTCCCGTACCTCCTCAGCTCCTTGCTGAGCCCCGCCAGGTGCTCCCTGGACCTCTCCGGGCCCAACAGGCACCCTTTGGGTGGTCTCAGGTGTGGGCGTGGGCCCATCCGTTTGCGATTGTTTCGCTTTAAGGTTTCTCGTTTTCCTCGTGGACTTCTTCCCCATCTGCACGTGCCATTCCCCCCCCTCCTCCTTGCCCTCCCCCTGCACCTCTCCGCCAAGCTCCGCCGCAGGTACAGGACATGGGGGTCGAGGGGCAGTGCTGCCCTGGGCCGCCAAAGTGGAACTGGCAGCCCCGGGTGGGCCAGCAGTGTCTCCCCGGGTCACCGAGGTGGAACTGGCAGCCCTGGGTGGGCCAGCAGTGTCTCCCCGGGTCACCGAGGTGGAACCGGCAGCCCTGGGTGGGCCAGCAGTGTTTTCCTGGGCTGCAGCGTTGGGATTTCTCGCAGCACCCCGGCCATTGGGACAATCCCTGCGGAAGTGCCCGAACTCTTTACACGCATGACACCGTGCTTCCCCCCAACTCCAATACACGCGGTATTGGAGCCCCGCATTCTTAACGACAAAACTTCCCTCCGCGCCCATCCCCAATCCTACTTCCATATACACCCGCCTCTTAAATGTATAGCTCCTTTGGAGACGAGTGCTGCTGCGCCAGGTCTGTTTAAGTCTAGTCAGCCTGGACCGCACCTCCCCAATCTCTGCCAGGTGTGGGCCAAGGAGCGCATCCCGGATGAAAGTGGGAACGTTGCGCAGGAGAACCGTTCGCACGGTGGACACCCATGGTTCCACCGGTACAAAGAGCCCCCTCACTATAAGCCCCTTCTCCAAAGCTAGGGCCACATCCTGCTGTTCCTTTAGGATGAACTGACATTTGCCCCATCCAACCTCAGCAGAGGCAATCTCGTCCTTCTTGAAGAGATCAAACAGGCTCTCCGCTAATTCCTCCTTGGACCACCGGTCCCCGGTTTGGACCGTGATCCCGTACTCGAGCCCCCCCAAGTTGACATAGGGCTCCTCCTCGAGTGACTCCGGAGCCGCAGCCGAAGCCACACCTGCGTAGCTCCGACCCTGACCCCGACCCCGAGCTGCTGCCATCCTGACAGGGGTACAGAACAACACCCGAAACAACAGCAGTCCTCGCACAAAAACGCTCTCAGAGTCAGTCTCAGTCTAAAGAGCGGCAGAAGCAGTTCTCTCCAGTCGAGCAAAGGAACACGCCCACGCTTATCCTCACCGCCGAGTGCAGCTTTTGGGGCTTTCTGAGGCCTTTCGAGCCCCTCCGGAATCTGCCAGATTTTGAAAAGTACCTTCACTTTGTTGAGCCCGAAGTCCCAGTCCGGGCACAATGTTATGGAAGCTGGATTGTGGAGCTAGAATCGCCACAAACACCACATCTTCCCAACTCCCAGTCTCCAGGTACGATTGGCAATCCGCCAGCCACTGCCGCTCCCACAGCTCTGCAGACAAGCGCTGGAGTTCCTCACTAAATGGAGAAATCCTTCGACAAAGGAAAGTTTCCGAAGCCCAACGTTCACTCAAACTTCGAACTCCCACTGCCTCTGTCCCTCTTCCTTCGACACACTCTTCAAAGGTTGCTTCAATCCTCTCAGCCACCGGAGCAGAGAGCAACACAACCTCTCTCTCTCTCTCTCTCTCTCTCTCTCTCTCTCTCTCTCTCTCTCTCTCTCTCTCTCTCTCTCTCTCTCTCTCTCTCTCTCTCTCTCTCTCTCTCTCTCTCTCTCTCTCTCTCTCTCTCTCTCTCTCTCTCTCTCTCTCAGATTGGTTTAGTGCAGAAGAGTGTTATAGTGTGTCATGTTATGTAAACAGTGTATTAAAGTATGTTAAAGTATGTTAGGGCTATACCATAGCACTAACGCAATGTATAATAAGTTATGACTATAATACGGTGTAACACTATAAACGACATACTAAACAACCTTTCACATATTTAAGACTATAATACAATGAAACACACTATAACATAACTTGGAACACAGTATAACCAACTACAATATCTAATGCTTTATAATGTAACATAGTGTTATGGTGTGACAACGCAGATGATATAATACGCTAAATGTTTTGTGGTGCGTTATAGTGTATTTTAGTGTAATAGTGTATTACAGTTTGTATTATCGTATTCTGGGGTATTACAGTTCGTCTTGTCGCATTTATAGTCTATTCTAGTGTATTATAGTTTACTTTAGTGGACTATACTGTCTTCCAGTGTATTATAGCGTGTATTATATTTTATTATGTGTGCTAGTGTTATTTTGTGTGTTACCGTAGATTAAAGTATGTTATAGTGTGTAATAGTGTATAGTATCCGTGTTAAATTGTATTACGTTGTGTTTCACGTTGCCATAGTGTGTGTGTATTATGCTATCGTATGTTAGTGTGTAATTGCGTAATTTAGTATTTAACAGTGCATCAGTGTTCTAGAGTCCGTTTTAGGGTATTATCGTGTTGTAGTGGGTTACATTGTGTTTCAGCGTGTTTTAATGCGGAAGAGTGTGTCGTTATGTAAACAGTGTATTAAAGTATGTTAAAGTATGTTAGGTCTATACCATAGCACTTTAACGCAATGTATAATAAGTTATGACTATAATACGCTGTAACACTATAAACGACATACTAAACAACCTATAACATACTTTAAGACTATAATACAATGGAACACACTATAACATAACCTGGGACACACCATATAACCCACTACAATACTACAGTACATTATAATGCATTTTCCAATGCGTTATAATGTAACATAGGGTTAGGGTTAGGGTTAGGGTTAGGGTTAGATTTAGGGTTAGGGTTAGGGTTAGGGTTAGGGTTAGGGTTAGGGTTAGGGTTAGGGTTAGGGTTAGGGTTAGGGTTAGGGTTAGGGTTAGGGTTAGGGTTAGGGTTAGGGTTAGGGTTAGGGTTAGGGTTAGGGTTAGGGTTAGGGTTAGGGCTATCGTTATGCTATCGTATGTTATAGTGTGTAATTGCGTAATTTAGTATTTACTAGTGTATCTTGTGTGTGAAAGTGCTCTGGAGTCCGTTTTAGGGTATTATAGTATATTATCGTGTTGTAGTGTATTGTAATGTGTTTTCGTGTATTATAGTGTGTTATAGTGGGTTACATTGTGTTTCAGCGTGGTTTAGTGCAGAAGAGTGTTATAGTGTGTCATGTTATGTAAACAGTGTATTAAAGTATGTTAAAGTATGTTAGGGCTATACCATTGCACTTTAACGCAATCTATAATAAGTTATGACTATAATACGCTGTAGCACTATAAACGACATACTAAACAACCTATAACATACTTTAAGACTATAATACAATGGAACACACTATAACATAACCTGGAACACAGTATACTACAGGACATTATAACGCATTATCTAATGTGTTATAATGTAACATAGTCTTATGGTGTGACAACGCGGATGATATAATACGCTAAATGTTTTGTGGTGCGTTATATTGTATTTTAGTGTAATAGTGTATTTCAGTTTGTATTATCGTATTCTGGGGAATTACAGTTCGTCTTGTCGCATTTATAGTCTATTCTAGTGTATTATAGTTTACTTTAGTGGACTATACTGTCTTCCAGTGTATTATAGCGTGTATTATATTTTATTATGTGTTCTAGTGTTATTTTGTGTGTTACGGTAGATTAGAGTATGTTATAGTGTGTAATAGTGCGTATCCGTGTTAAATTGTATTACGTTGTGTTTCACGTTGTGTATTATGCTATCGTATGTTAGTGTGTAATTGCGTAATTTAGTATTTAACAGTGCATCAGTGTTCTAGAGTCCGTTTTAGGGTATTATAGTATATTATCGTGTTGTAGTGTATTGTAATGTGTTTTCGTGTATGATAGTGTGTTATAGTGGGTTACATTGTGTTTCAGCGTGTTTTAGTGCAGAAGAGTGTGTCGTTATGTAAACAGTGTATTAAAGTATGTTAAAGTATGTTAGCGCTATACCATAGCACTTTAACGCAATGTATAATGTTATGACTATAATACGCTGTAACACTATAAACGACATACTAAACAAGCTATAACATACTTTAAGACTATAATACAATGGAACACACTGTAACATAACCTGGGACACACCATATAACCCACTACAATACTACAGTACATTATAATTCATTTTCCAATGCGTTATAATGTAACATAGGGTTAGGGTTAGGGTTAGGGTTAGGGTTAGGGTAAGGGTTAGGGTTAGGGTTAGGGTTAGGGTTAGGGTTAGGTTTAGAGTTAGGGTTAGGTTTAGGGTTAGGGTTAGGGTTAGGGTTAGGGTTAGGGTTAGGGTTAGGGTTAGGGTTAGGGTTAGGGTTAGCGTTATGCTATCGTATGTTATAGTGTGTAATTGCGTAATTTAGTATTTACTAGTGTATCTTGTGTGTGTTAAGGTGTATTGCTGTGTGACAACGCGGATGCTATAATGCGCTAAAATGTTTTGTGGTGTGTAATAGTGTATTACAGTATGTATTATCGTATTCTGGGGTATTACAGTGCGTCTTATCGCATTTCTAGTCTATACTAGTGTATTATAGTTTACTTTAGTGGGCCAATGTAGCGTGTATTATATTTTATTTTGTGCTCTAGTGTTATTTTGTGTGTTACAGTATGTTATAGTGTGTAATAGTGTATAGTATACGTGTTAAAGTTTATTACCTTGTGTTTGACGTTGCCATAGTGTGTGTATTATGCTATCTTATGTTATAGTGTGTAATTGCGTAATTTAGTATTTACTAGTGTATCTTGTGTGTGAAAGTGCTCTAGAGTCCGTTTTAGGGTATTATAGTATATTATCGTGTTGTAGTGTATTGTAATGTGTTTTCGTGTATTATAGTGTGTTATAGTATAACCACTACAATACTACAGGACATTATAACGCATTATCTAATGTGTTATAATGTATCATAGTGTTATGGTGTGACAACGCGGAAGATATAATAGGCTAAATGTTTTGTGGTGCGTTATAGTGTATTTTAGTGTAATAGTGTATTACAGTTTGTATTATCGTATTCTGGGGAATTACAGTTCGTCTTGTCGCATTTATAGTCTATTCTAGTGTATTATAGTTTGCTTTAGTGGACTATACTGTCTTCCAGTGTATTATAGCGTGTATTATATTTTATTATGTGTGCTAGTGTTATTTTGTGTGTTACCGTAGATTAAAGTATGTTATAGTGTGTAATAGTGTATAGTTAGGGTTAGGGTTAGGGTTAGGGTTAGGGTTAGGGTGAGATTTAAGGTTAGGGTTAGGGTTAGGGTTAGGGTTAGGGTTAGGGTTAGGGTTGGGGTTAGGGTTAGGGTTAGGGTTAGGGCTATCGTTATGCTATCGTATGTTATAGTGTGTAATTGCGTAATTTAGTATTTACTAGTGTATCTTGTGTGTGAAAGTGCTCTAGAGTCCGTTTTAGGGTATTATAGTATATTATCGTGTTGTAGTGTATTGTAATGTGTTTTCGTGTATTATAGTGTGTTATAGTATAACCACTACAATACTACAGGACATTATAACGCATTATCTAATGTGTTATAATGTATCATAGTGTTATGGTGTGACAACGCGGAAGATATAATAGGCTAAATGTTTTGTGGTGCGTTATAGTGTATTTTAGTGTAATAGTGTATTACAGTTTGTATTATCGTATTCTGGGGAATTACAGTTCGTCTTGTCGCATTTATAGTCTATTCTAGTGTATTATAGTTTGCTTTAGTGGACTATACTGTCTTCCAGTGTATTATAGCGTGTATTATATTTTATTATGTGTGCTAGTGTTATTTTGTGTGTTACCGTAGATTAAAGTATGTTATAGTGTGTAATAGTGTATAGTTAGGGTTAGGGTTAGGGTTAGGGTTAGGGTTAGGGTGAGATTTAAGGTTAGGGTTAGGGTTAGGGTTAGGGTTAGGGTTAGGGTTAGGGTTGGGGTTAGGGTTAGGGTTAGGGTTAGGGCTATCGTTATGCTATCGTATGTTATAGTGTGTAATTGCGTAATTTAGTATTTACTAGTGTATCTTGTGTGTGAAAGTGCTCTAGAGTCCGTTTTAGGGTATTATAGTATATTATCGTGTTGTAGTGTATTGTAATGTGTTTTCGTGTATTATAGTGTGTTATAGTATAACCACTACAATACTACAGGACATTATAACGCATTATCTAATGTGTTATAATGTATCATAGTGTTATGGTGTGACAACGCGGATGATATAATACGCTAAATGTTTTGTGGTGCGTTATAGTGTATTTTAGTGTAATAGTGTATTTACAGTTTGTATTATCGTATTCTGGGGAATTACAGTTCGTCTCGTCGCATTTATAGTCTATTCTAGTGTATTATAGTTTACTTTAGTGGACTATACTGTCTTCCAGTGTATTATAGCGTGTATTATATTTTATTATGTGTGCTAGTGTTATTTTGTGTGTTACAGTAGATTAAAGTATGTTATAGTGTGTAATAGTGTATAGTATCCGTGTTAAATTGTATTACGTTGTGTTTCACGTTGCCATAGTGTGTGTATTATGCCCCGTCCCCGTGTACACGCAGCCCCGTCCCCGTTTACACCCCGTCCCCGTGCACACCCCGTCCCGTGTACACGCTGCCCCGTCCCCGTGTACGCCCCGTCCCCGTGTACACCCCGTCCCCTTGTACACCCCTTCCCCGTGTACACCCCGTTCCCGTGTACACGTTGCCCCGTCGTCGTGTACGAACCGTCCCCGTGTACATGCTGCCCCGTCCACGTATACTCCCTTCCCCGTGTACACCCCGTCCCCGCGTACACGCTGCCCCGTCCCCGTGTACGCCCCGTCCCCGTGTACACCCCGTCCCCTTGTACACCCCTTCCCCGTGTACACCCCGTCCCCGTGTACACGCAGCCCCGTCCCCGTGTACACCCCGTGCACGTGTACACCCGTCCCCTTGTACAAGCTGCCCCGTCCCCGTGTACGCCCCGTCCCCGTGTACGCCCTGTCCCCGTGTACACCCCGTCCCCGTGTACACCCCGTCTCCGTGTACACGCAGCCACGTCCCCGTGCGCGCCCCGTCCCCGTATACGCCCCGTCCCCGTGTACACCCCGACCCCGTGTACACCCGTCCCCGTGTACACGCTGACCCGTCCCCGTGTACTTCCCGTCCCCGTGTACACGCTGTCGCCGTGTAACCGCAGCTCCGTCCCTGTGTACGCCCCGGCCCCGTGTACACGATGCCCCGTCCCCGTCTACACGCAGCCCCGTCGTCGTGTACACCCCGTCGTCGTGTACACTCAACCACGTCCCAGTGTACACGATGCCCCATCCCCGTGTACACCCCGTCCCCGTGTACTCGCTGCCCCGTCACCGTGTACACGCTGCGCCGTCCCCGTATACACCCCGTCCCCGCGTTTCTCTCATTTCTCTCATTCTCTCTCTCTCAATCTCTATTTCCTCTCCTCCCTCTGATTCCTCTCTCTCTCTCTCTCTCTCTCTCTCTCTCTCTCTCTCTCTCTCTCTCTCTCTCTCTCTCTCTCTCTCTCTCTCAGATTGGTTTAGTGCAGAAGAGTGTTATAGTGTGTCATTTTATGTAAACAGTGTATTAAAGTATGTTAAAGTATGTTAGGGCTATACCATAGCACTAACGCAATGTATAATAAGTTATGACTATAATACGGTTTTATTTTGTGTGCTAGTGTTATTTTGTGTGTTACCGTAGATTAAAGTATGTTATAGTGTGTAATAGTGTATAGTATCCGTGTTAAATTGTATTACGTTGTGTTTCACGTTGCCCTAGTGTGTGTGTATTATGCTATCGTATGTTAGTGTGTAATTGCGTAATTTAGTATTTAACAGTGCATCAGTGTTCTAGAGTCCGTTTTAGGGTATTATAGTATATTATCGTGTTGTAGTGTATTGTAATGTGTTTTCGTGTATGATAGTGTGTTGTAGTGGGTTACATTGTGTTTCAGCGTGTTTTAGTGCGGAAGAGTGTGTCGTTATGTAAACAGTGTATTAAAGTATGTTAAAGTATGTTAGGTCTATACCATAGCACTTTAACGCAATGTATAATAAGTTATGACTATAATACGCTGTAACACTATAAACGACATACTAAACAACCTATAACATACTTTAAAACTATAATACAATCAAACACACTATAACATAACCTGGGACACACCATATAACCCACTACAATACTACAGTACATTATAATGCATTTTCCAACGCGTTATAATGTAACATAGGGTTAGGGTTAGGGTTAGGGTTAGGGTTAGATTTAGGGTTAGGGTTAGGGTTAGGGTTAGGGTTAGGGTTAGGGTTAGGGTTAGGGTTAGGGTTAGGGTTAGGGTTAGGGTTAGGGTTAGGGTTAGGGCTATCGTTATGCTATCGTATGTTATAGTGTGTAATTGCGTAATTTAGTATTTACTAGTGTATCTTGTGTGTGAAAGTGCTCTGGAGTCCGTTTTAGGGTATTATAGTATATTATCGTGTTGTAGTGTATTGTAATGTGTTTTCGTGTATTATAGTGTGTTATAGTGGGTTACATTGTGTTTCAGCGTGGTTTAGTGCAGAAGAGTGTTATAGTGTGTCATGTTATGTAAACAGTGTATTAAAGTATGTTAAAGTATGTTAGGTCTATACCATAGCACTTTAACGCAATGTATAATAAGTTATGACTATAATACGCTGTAACACTATAAACGACATACTAAACAACCTATAACATACTTTAAGACTATAATACAATGGAACACACTATAACATAACCTGGGACACACCATATAACCCACTACAATACTACAGTACATTATAATGCATTTTCCAATGCGTTATAATGTAACATAGGGTTAGGGTTAGGGTTAGGGTTAGGGTTAGATTTAGGGTTAGGGTTAGGGTTAGGGTTAGGGTTAGGGTTAGGGTTAGGGTTAGGGTTAGGGTTAGGGTTAGGGTTAGGGTTAGGGTTAGGGTTAGGGTTAGGGTTAGGGTTAGGGTTAGGGTTAGGGTTAGGGTTAGGGTTAGGGTTAGGGTTAGGGTTAGGGTTAGGGTTAGGGCTATCGTTATGCTATCGTATGTTATAGTGTGTAATTGCGTAATTTAGTATTTACTAGTGTATCTTGTGTGTGAAAGTGCTCTGGAGTCCGTTTTAGGGTATTATAGTATATTATCGTGTTGTAGTGTATTGTAATGTGTTTTCGTGTATTATAGTGTGTTATAGTGGGTTACATTGTGTTTCAGCGTGGTTTAGTGCAGAAGAGTGTTATAGTGTGTCATGTTATGTAAACAGTGTATTAAAGTATGTTAAAGTATGTTAGGGCTATACCATTGCACTTTAACGCAATCTATAATAAGTTATGACTATAATACGCTGTAGCACTATAAACGACATACTAAACAACCTATAACATACTTTAAGACTATAATACAATGGAACACACTATAACATAACCTGGAACACAGTATACTACAGGACATTATAACGCATTATCTAATGTGTTATAATGTAACATAGTCTTATGGTGTGACAACGCGGATGATATAATACGCTAAATGTTTTGTGGTGCGTTATATTGTATTTTAGTGTAATAGTGTATTTCAGTTTGTATTATCGTATTCTGGGGAATTACAGTTCGTCTTGTCGCATTTATAGTCTATTCTAGTGTATTATAGTTTACTTTAGTGGACTATACTGTCTTCCAGTGTATTATAGCGTGTATTATATTTTATTATGTGTTCTAGTGTTATTTTGTGTGTTACGGTAGATTAGAGTATGTTGTAGTGTGTAATAGTGCGTATCCGTGTTAAATTGTATTACGTTGTGTTTCACGTTGCCATAGTGTGTGTATTATGCTATCGTATGTTAGTGTGTAATTGCGTAATTTAGTATTTAACAGTGCATCAGTGTTCTAGAGTCCGTTTTAGGGTATTATAGTATATTATCGTGTTGTAGTGTATTGTAATGTGTTTTCGTGTATGATAGTGTGTTATAGTGGGTTACATTGTCTTTCAGCGTGTTTTAGTGCAGAAGGGTGTGTCGTTATGTAAACAGTGTATTAAAGTATGTTAAAGAATGTTAGGGATATACCATAGCACTTTAACGCAATGTATAATAAGTTATGTCTATAATACGCTGTAACACTATAAACGACATACTAAACAACCTATAACATACTTTAAGACTATAATACAATGGAACACACTATAACATAACCTGGGACACACCATATAACCCACTACTATACTACAGTACATTATAATTCATTTTCCAATGCGTTATAATGTAACATAGGGTTAGGGTTAGGGTTAGGGTTAGGGTTAGGGTTAGGGTTAGGGTTAGGGTTAGGGTTAGGGTTAGGGTTAGGGTTAGGGTTAGGGTTAGGGTTAGGGTTAGGGTTAGGGTTAGGTTTAGGGTTAGGGTTAGGGTTAGGGTTAGGGTTAGGGTTAGGGTTAGGGTTAGGGTTAGGGTTAGGGTTAGCGTTATGCTATCGTATGTTATAGTGTGTAATTGCGTAATTTAGTATTTACTAGTGTATCTTGTGTGTGTTAAGGTGTATTGCTGTGTGACAACGCGGATGCTATAATGCGCTAAAATGTTTTGTGGTGCGTTATAGTGTATTTTAGTGTAATAGTGTATTACAGTTTGTATTATCGTATTCTGGGGAATTACAGTTCGTCTTGTCGCATTGATAGTCTATTCTAGTGTATTATAGTTTACTTTAGTGGACTATACTGTCTTCCAGTGTATTATAGCGTGTATTATATTTTATTATGTGTTCTAGTGTTATTTTGTGTGTTACGGTAGATTAGAGTATGTTATAGTGTGTAATAGTGCGTATCCGTGTTAAATTGTATTACGTTGTGTTTCACGTTGCCATAGTGTGTGTATTATGCTATCGTTATGTGTAATTGCGATAATTTAGTATTTAACAGTGCATCAGTGTTCTAGAGTCCGTTTTAGGGTATTATAGTATATTTTCGTGTTGTAGTGTATTGTAATGTGTTTTCGTGTATGATAGTGTGTTAAAGTGGGTTACATTGTGTTAGGGTTAGGGTTAGGGTTAGGGCTATCGTTATGCTATCGTATGTTATAGTGTGTAATTGCGTAATTTAGTATTTACTAGTGTATCTTGTGTGTGAAAGTGCTCTGGAGTCCGTTTTAGGGTATTATAGTATATTATCGTGTTGTAGTGTATTGTAATGTGTTTTCGTGTATTATAGTGTGTTATAGTGGGTTACATTGTGTTTCAGTGTGGTTTAGTGCAGACTTTAGTGGACTCTTGTGTTATTTTGTGTAATAGTGTATAGTATCCCGGTTAAAATGTATTACCTTGTGTTTGACGTTGCCATAGTGTGTGTATTATGCTATCTTATGTTATAGTGTGTAATTGCGTAATTTAGTATTTACTAGTGTATCTTGTGTGTGATAGTGCTCTATAGTCCGTTTTAGGGTATTATAGTATATTATCGTGTTGTAGAGTATTGTAATGTGTTTTCGTGTATTATAGTGTGTTATAGTGGGTTACATTGTGTTTCAGCGTGGTTTAGTGCAGAAGAGTGTTATAGTGTGTCATATTATGTAAACAGTGTATTAAAGTATGTTAAAGTATGTTAGGGCTATACCATAGCACTTTAACGCAATCTATAATAAGTTATGACTATAATACGCTGTAACACTATAAACGACATACTAAACAAGCTATAACATACTTTAAGACTATAATACAATGGAACACACTATAACATAACCTGGGACACACCACATAACCCACTACAATCCTACAGTACATTATAATGCATTTTCCAATGTGTTATAATGTAACATAGGGTTAGGGTTAGGGTTAGAGTTAAGGTTAGGGTTAGGGTTAGGGCTATCGTTATAGTGTGTAATTGCGTAATTTAGTATTTACTAGTGTATCTTGTGTGTGTTAGGGTGTATTGCTGTGTGACAACGCGGATGCTATAATGCGCTAAAATGTTTTGTGGTGCGTTATAGTGCATTTTAGTGTAATAGTGTATTACAGTTTGTATTATCGTATTCTGGGGTATTACAGTTCGTCTTATCGCATTTCTAGTCTATACTAGTGTATTATAGTTTACTTTAGTGAGCCAATGTAGCGTGTATTATATTTTATTTTGTGCTCTAGTGTTATTTTGTGTGTTACATTATGTTATAGTGTGTAATAGTGTATAGTATCCGGGTTAAAGTTTATTACCTTGTGTTTGCCGTTGCCTTAGTGTGTGTATTATGTTATAGTGTGTAATTGCGTAATTTAGTATTTACTAGTGTATCTTGTGTGTGAAAGTGCTCTGGAGTCCGTTTTAGGGTATTATAGTATATTATCGTGTTGTAGTGTATTGTAATGTGTTTTCGTGTATTATAGTGTGTTATAGTATAACCACTACAATACTACAGGACATTATAACGCATTATCTAATGTGTTATAATGTATCATAGTGTTATGGTGTGACAACGCGGATGATATAATACGCTAAATGTTTTGTGGTGCGTTATAGTGTATTTTAGTGTAATAGTGTATTACAGTTTGTATTATCGTATTCTGGGGAATTACAGTTCGTCTCGTCGCATTTATAGTCTATTCTAGTGTATTATAGTTTACTTTAGTGGACTATACTGTCTTCCAGTGTGTTATAGCGTGTATTATATTTTATTATGTGTGCTAGTGTTATTTTGTGTGTTACCGTAGATTAAAGTATGTTATAGTGTGTAATAGTGTATAGTATCCGTGTTAAATTGTATTACGTTGTGTTTTACGTTGCCATAGTGTGTGTATTATGCCCCGTCCCCGTGTACACGCAGCCCCGTCCCCGTTTACACCCCGTCCCCGTGCACACCCCGTCCCGTGTACACGCTGCCCCGTCCCCGTGTACGCCCCGTCCCCGTGTACACCCCGTCCCCTTGTACACCCCTTCCCCGTGTACGCCCCGTTCCCGTGTACACGTTGCCCCGTCGTCGTGTACGAACCGTCCCCGTGTACATGCTGCCCCGTCCACGTATACTCCCTTCCCCGTGTACACCCCGTCCCCGCGTATACGCTGCCCCGTCCCCGTGTACACCCCGTCCCCATGAACACCCCGTCCCCGTGTACACCCCGTCCCCGTGTACACGCAGCCCGGTCCCCGTGTACACCCCGTGCACGTGTACACCCGTCCCCCTTGTACAAGCTGCCCCGTCCCCGTGTACGCCCCGTCCCCGTGTACGCCCTGTCCCCGTGTACACCCCGTCCCCGTGTACACCCCGTCTCCGTGTACACGCAGCCACGTCCCCGTGCGCGCCCCGTCCCCGTATACGCCCCGTCCCCGTGTACACCCCGACCCCGTGTACACCCGTCCCCGTGTACACGCTGACCCGTCCCCGTGTACTTCCCGTCCCCGTGTACACGCTGTCGCCGTGTAAACGCAGCTCCGTCCCTGTGTACGCCCCGGCCCCGTGTACACGATGCCCCGTCCCCGTCTACACGCAGCCCCGTCGTCGTGTACACCCCGTCGTCGTGTACACGCAACCACGTCCCAGTGTACACGATACCCCATCCCCGTGTACACCCCGTCCCCGTGTACTCGCTGCCCCGTCACCGTGTACACGCTGCGCCGTCCCCGTATACACCCCGTCCCCGCGTTTCTCTCATTTCTCTCATTCTCTCTCTCTCAATCTCTATTTCCTCTCCTCCCTCTGATTCCTTCTCTCTCTCTCTCTCTCTCTCTCTCTCTCTCTCTCTCTCTCTCTCTCTCTCTCTCTCTCTCTCTCTCTCTCTCTCTCTCTCTCTCTCTCTCTCTCTCTCTCTCAGATTGGTTTAGTGCAGAAGAGTGTTATAGTGTGTCATTTTATGTAAACAGTGTATTAAAGTATGTTAAAGTATGTTAGGGCTATACCATAGCACTAACGCAATGTATAATAAGTTATGACTATAATACGGTTTTATTTTGTGTGCTAGTGTTATTTTGTGTGTTACCGTAGATTAAAGTATGTTATAGTGTGTAATAGTGTATAGTATCCGTGTTAAATTGTATTACGTTGTGTTTCACGTTGCCCTAGTGTGTGTGTATTATGCTATCGTATGTTAGTGTGTAATTGCGTAATTTAGTATTTAACAGTGCATCAGTGTTCTAGACTCCGTTTTAGGGTATTATAGTATATTATCGTGTTGTAGTGTATTGTAATGTGTTTTCGTGTATGATAGTGTGTTGTAGTGGGTTACATTGTGTTTCAGCGTGTTTTAGTGCGGAAGAGTGTGTCGTTATGTAAACAGTGTATTAAAGTATGTTAAAGTATGTTAGGTCTATACCATAGCACTTTAACGCAATGTATAATAAGTTATGACTATAATACGCTGTAACACTATAAACGACATACTAAACAACCTATAACATACTTTAAAACTATAATACAATCAAACACACTATAACATAACCTGGGACACACCATATAACCCACTACAATACTACAGTACATTATAATGCATTTTCCAACGCGTTATAATGTAACATAGGGTTAGGGTTAGGGTTAGGGTTAGGGTTAGATTTAGGGTTAGGGTTAGGGTTAGGGTTAGGGTTAGGGTTAGGGTTATGGTTAGGGTTAGGGTTAGGGTTAGGGTTAGGGTTAGGGTTAGGGTTAGGGTTAGGGTTAGGGTTAGGGTTAGGGCTATCGTTATGCTATCGTATGTTATAGTGTGTAATTGCGTAATTTAGTATTTACTAGTGTATCTTGTGTGTGAAAGTGCTCTGGAGTCCGTTTTATGGTATTATAGTATATTATCGTGTTGTAGTGTATTGTAATGTGTTTTCGTGTATTATAGTGTGTTATAGTATAACCACTACAATACTACAGGACATTATAACGCATTATCTAATGTGTTATAATGTATCATAGTGTTATGGTGTGACAACGCGGATGATATAATACGCTAAATGTTTTGTGGTGCGTTATAGTGTATTTTAGTGTAATAGTGTATTACAGTTTGTATTATCGTATTCTGGGGAATTACAGTTCGTCTCGTCGCATTTATAGTCTATTCTAGTGTATTATAGTTTACTTTAGTGGACTATACTGTCTTCCAGTGTGTTATAGCGTGTATTATATTTTATTATGTGTGCTAGTGTTATTTTGTGTGTTACCGTAGATTAAAGTATGTTATAGTGTGTAATAGTGTATAGTATCCGTGTTAAATTGTATTACGTTGTGTTTCACGTTGCCATAGTGTGTGTATTATGCCCCGTCCCCGTGTACACGCAGCCCCGTCCCCGTTTACACCCCGTCCCCGTGCACACCCCGTCCCGTGTACACGCTGCCCCGTCCCCGTGTACGCCCCGTCCCCGTGTACACCCCGTCCCCTTGTACACCCCTTCCCCGTGTACGCCCCGTTCCCGTGTACACGTTGCCCCGTCGTCGTGTACGAACCGTCCCCGTGTACATGCTGCCCCGTCCACGTATACTCCCTTCCCCGTGTACACCCCGTCCCCGCGTACACGCTGCCCCGTCCCCGTGTACACCCCGTCCCCATGAACACCCCGTCCCCGTGTACACCCCGTCCCCGTGTACACGCAGCCACGTCCCCGTGCGCGCCCCGTCCCCGTATACGCCCCGTCCCCGTGTACACCCCGACCCCGTGTACACCCGTCCCCGTGTACACGCTGACCCGTCCCCGTGTACTTCCCGTCCCCGTGTACACGCTGTCGCCGTGTAAACGCAGCTCCGTCCCTGTGTACGCCCCGGCCCCGTGTACACGATGCCCCGTCCCCGTCTACACGCAGCCCCGTCGTCGTGTACACCCCGTCGTCGTGTACACGCAACCACGTCCCAGTGTACACGATACCCCATCCCCGTGTACACCCCGTCCCCGTGTACTCGCTGCCCCGTCACCGTGTACACGCTGCGCCGTCCCCGTATACACCCCGTCCCCGCGTTTCTCTCATTTCTCTCATTCTCTCTCTCTCAATCTCTATTTCCTCTCCTCCCTCTGATTCCTTCTCTCTCTCTCTCTCTCTCTCTCTCTCTCTCTCTCTCTCTCTCTCTCTCTCTCTCTCTCTCTCTCTCTCTCTCTCTCTCTCTCTCTCTCTCTCTCTCTCAGATTGGTTTAGTGCAGAAGAGTGTTATAGTGTGTCATTTTATGTAAACAGTGTATTAAAGTATGTTAAAGTATGTTAGGGCTATACCATAGCACTAACGCAATGTATAATAAGTTATGACTATAATACGGTTTTATTTTGTGTGCTAGTGTTATTTTGTGTGTTACCGTAGATTAGAGTATTGATAGTCTATTGATAGTCTATTGATAGTCGCATTGATAGTCTATTCTAGTGTATTATAGTTTACTTTAGTGGACTATACTGTCTTCCAGTGTATTATAGCGTGTATTATATTTTATTATGTGTTCTAGTGTTATTTTGTGTGTTACGGTAGATTAGAGTATGTTATAGTGTGTAATAGTGCGTATCCGTGTTAAATTGTATTACGTTGTGTTTCACGTTGCCATAGTGTGTGTATTATGCTATCGTATGTTAGTGTGTAATTGCGTAATTTAGTATTTAACAGTGCATCAGTGTTCTAGAGTCCGTATTAGGGTATTATAGTATATTATCGTGTTGTAGTGTATTGTAATGTGTTTTCGTGTATGATAGTGTGTTAAAGTGGGTTACATTGTCTTTCAGCGTGTTTTAGTGCAGAAGGGTGTATCGTTATGTAAACAGTGTATTAAAGTATGTTAAAGAATGTTAGGGATATACCATAGCACTTTAACGCAATGTATAATAAGTTATGTCTATAATACGCTGTAACACTATAAACGACATACAAAACAACCTATAACATACTTTAAGACTATAATACAATGGAACACACTATAACATAACCTGGGACACACCATATAACCCACTACAATACTACAGTACATTATAATGCATTTTCCAATGCGTTATAATGTAACATAGGGTTAGGGTTAGGGTTAGGGTTAGGGTTAGGGTTAGGGTTAGGGTTAGGGTTGGGGTTAGGGTTAGGGTTAGGGTTAGGGCTATCGTTATGCTATCGTATGTTATAGTGTGTAATTGCGTAATTTAGTATTTACTAGTGTATCTTGTGTGTGAAAGTGCTCTGGAGTCCGTTTTAGGGTATTATAGTATATTATCGTGTTGTAGTGTATTGTAATGTGTTTTCGTGTATTATAGTGTGTTATAGTGGGTTACATTGTGTTTCAGTGTGGTTTAGTGCAGAAGAGTGTTATAGTGTGTCATGTTATGTAAACAGTGTATTAAAGTATGTTAAAGTATGTTAGGGCTATACCATAGTAATTTAACGCAATCTATAATAAGTTATGACTATAATACGCTGTAGCACTATAAACGACATACTAAACAACCTATAACATACATTAAGACTATAATACAATGGAACACACTATAACATAACCTGGAACACAGTATAATGTAACATAGGGTTAGCGTTAGGGTTAGGGTTAGGGTTAGGGTTAGGGTTAGGGTTAGGGCTATCGTTATGATTTAAGGTTATTTTGTGTGTTACGGTATGTTATAGTGTGTAATAGTGTACAATACTACAGTACATTATAATGCATTTTCCAATGCGTTATAATGTAACAAAGGGTTAGGGTTAGGGTTAGGGTTAGGGTTAGGGCTATCGTTATGCTATCGTATGTTATAGTGTGTAATTGCGTAATTTAGTATTTACTAGTGTATCTTGTGTGTGTTAAGGTGTATTGCTGTGTGACAACGCGGATGCTATAATGCGCTAAAATGTTTGTGGTGCGTTATAGTGCGTTTTAGTGTAATAGTGTTTTACAGTTTGTATTATCGGATTCTGGGGTATTACAGTTCGTCTCATCGCATTTCTAGTCTATTCTAGTGTATTATAGTTTACTTTAGTGGACTACTGTCCCAATGTAGCGTGTATTATATTTTATTTTGTGCTCTTGTGTTATTTTGTGTGTTACAGTATGTTATATTGTGTAATAGTGTATAATATCCGGGTTTAAATATATTACCTTGTGTTTGACGTTGCCATAGTGTGTGTATTATGCTATCTTATGTTATAGTGTGTAATTGCGTAATTTAGTATTTACTAGTGTATCTTGTGTGCGAAAGTGCTCTATAGTCCGTTTTAGGGTATTATAGTATATTATCGTGTTGTAGAGTATTGTACACGTATACTCCCTTCCCCGTGTACACCCCGTCCCCGCGTACACGCTGCCCCGTCCCCGTGTACGCCCCGTCCCCGTGTACACCCCGTCCCCTTGTACACCCCTTCCCCGTGTACACCCCGTCCCCGTTTACACGCAGCCCCGTCCCCGTGTACACCCCGTGCACGTGTACACCCGTCCCCTTGTACAAGCTGCCCCGTCCCCGTGTACGCCCCGTCCCCGTGTACGCCCTGTCCCCGTGTACACCCCGTCCCCGTGTACACCCCGTCTCCGTGTACACGCAGCCACGTCCCCGTGCGCGCCCCGTCCCCGTATACGCCCCGTCCCCGTGTACACCCCGACCCCGTGTACACCCGTCCCCGTGTACACGCTGACCCGTCCCCGTGTACTTCCCGTCCCCGTGTACACGCTGTCGCCGTGTAAACGCAGCTCCGTCCCTGTGTACGCCCCGGCCCCGTGTACACGATGCCCCGTCCCCGTCTACACGCAGCCCCGTCGTCGTGTACACCCCGTCGTCGTGTACACGCAACCACGTCCCAGTGTACACGATGCCCCATCCCCGTGTACACCCCGTCCCCGTGTACTCGCTGCCCCGTCACCGTGTACACGCTGCGCCGTCCCCGTATACACCCCGTCCCCGCGTTTCTCTCATTTCTCTCATTCTCTCTCTCTCAATCTCTATTTCCTCTCCTCCCTCTGATTCCTTCTCTCTCTCTCTCTCTCTCTCTCTCTCTCTCTCTCTCTCTCTCTCTCTCTCTCTCTCTCTCTCTCTCTCTCTCTCTCTCTCAGATTGGTTTAGTGCAGAAGAGTGTTATAGTGTGTCATTTTATGTAAACAGTGTATTAAAGTATGTTAAAGTATGTTAGGGCTATACCATAGCACTAACGCAATGTATAATAAGTTATGACTATAATACGGTTTTATTTTGTGTGCTAGTGTTATTTTGTGTGTTACCGTAGATTAAAGTATGTTATAGTGTGTAATAGTGTATAGTATCCGTGTTAAATTGTATTACGTTGTGTTTCACGTTGCCCTAGTGTGTTTGTATTATGCTATCGTATGTTAGTGTGTAATTGCGTAATTTAGTATTTAACAGTGCATCAGTGTTCTAGAGTCCGTTTTAGGGTATTATAGTATATTATCGTGTTGTAGTGTATTGTAATGTGTTTTCGTGTATGATAGTGTGTTGTAGTGGGTTACATTGTGTTTCAGCGTGTTTTAGTGCGGAAGAGTGTGTCGTTATGTAAACAGTGTATTAAAGTATGTTAAAGTATGTTAGGTCTATACCATAGCACTTTAACGCAATGTATAATAAGTTATGACTATAATACGCTGTAACACTATAAACGACATACTAAACAACCTATAACATACTTTAAAACTATAATACAATCAAACACACTATAACATAACCTGGGACACACCATATAACCCACTACAATACTACAGTACATTATAATGCATTTTCCAACGCGTTATAATGTAACATAGGGTTAGGGTTAGGGTTAGGGTTAGGGTTAGATTTAGGGTTAGGGTTAGGGTTAGGGTTAGGGTTAGGGTTAGGGTTAGGGTTAGGGTTAGGGTTAGGGTTAGGGTTAGGGTTAGGGTTAGGGTTAGGGTTAGGGTTAGGGTTAGGGTTAGGGTTAGGGTTAGGGTTAGGGCTATCGTTATGCTATCGTATGTTATAGTGTGTAATTGCGTAATTTAGTATTTACTAGTGTATCTTGTGTGTGAAAGTGCTCTGGAGTCCGTTTTAGGGTATTATAGTATATTATCGTGTTGTAGTGTATTGTAATGTGTTTTCGTGTATTATAGTGTGTTATAGTGGGTTACATTGTGTTTCAGCGTGGTTTAGTGCAGAAGAGTGTTATAGTGTGTCATATTATGTAAACAGTGTATTAAAGTATGTTAAAGTATGTTAGGGCTATACCATAGCACTTTAACGCAATCTATAATAAGTTATGACTATAATACGCTGTAACACTATAAACGTCATACTAAACAACCTATAACATACTTTAAGACTATAATACAATGGAACACACTATAACATAACCTGGAACACAGTTACAATACTACAGGACATAATAACGCATTATCTAATGTGTTATAATGTATCATAGTGTTATGGTGTGACAACGCGGATGATATAATACGCTAAATGTTTTGTGGTGCGTTATAGTGTATTTTAGTGTAATAGTGTATTACAGTTTGTATTATCGCATTCTGGGGAATTACAGTTCGTCTTGTCGCATTTATAGTCTATAGTTGTTGTATTATAGTTTACTTTATGGACTATACTGTCTTCCAGTGTATTATAGCGTGTATTATATTTTATTATGTGTTCTAGTGTTATTTTGTGTGTTACGGTAGATTAGAGTATGTTATAGTGTGTAATAGTGCGTATCCGTGTTAAATTGTATTACGTTGTGTTTCACGTTGCCATAGTGTGTGTATTATGCTATCGTATGTTAGTGTGTAATTCCGTAATTTAGTATTTAACAGTGCATCAGTGTTCTAGAGTCCGTTTTAGGGTATTATAGTATATTATCGTGTTGTAGTGTATTGTAATGTGTTTTCGTGTATGATAGTGTGTTATAGTGGGTTACATTGTCTTTCAGCGTGTTTTAGTGCAGAAGGGTGTGTCGTTATGTAAACAGTGTATTAAAGTATGTTAAAGAATGTTAGGGATATACCATAGCACTTTAACGCAATGTATAATAAGTTATGTCTATAATACGCTGTAACACTATAAACGACATAATAAACAACCTATAACATACTGTAAGACTATAATACAATGGAACACACTATAACATAACCTGGGACACACCATATAACCCACTACTATACTACAGTACATTATAATTCATTTTCCAATGCGTTATAATGTAACATAGGGTTAGGGTTAGGGTTAGGGTTAGGGTAAGGGTTAGGGTTAGGGTTAGGGTTAGGGTTAGGGTTAGGGTTAGGGTTAGGGTTAGGGTTAGGGTTAGGGTTAGGTTTAGGGTTAGGGTTAGGGTTAGGGTTAGGGTTAGGGTTAGGGTTAGGGTTAGGGTTAGGGTTAGGGTTAGGGTTAGGGTTAGGGTTAGGGTTAGCGTTATGCTATCGTATGTGTGTAATTGCGTAATTTAGTATTTACTAGTGTATCTTGTGTGTGTTAAGGTGTATTGCTGTGTGACAACGCGGATGCTATAATGCGCTAAAATGTTTTGTGGTGCGTTATAGTGTATTTTAGTGTAATAGTGTATTACAGTTTGTATTGTCGTATTCTGGGGAATTACAGTTCGTCTTGTCGCATTGATAGTCTATTCTAGTGTATTATAGTTTACTTTAGTGGACTATACTGTCTTCCAGTGTATTATAGCGTGTATTATATTTTATTATGTGTTCTAGTGTTATTTTGTGTGTTACGGTAGATTAGAGTATGTTATAGTGTGTAATAGTGCGTATCCGTGTTAAATTGTATTACGTTGTGTTTTCGTGTATGATAGTGTGTTAAAGTGGGTTACATTGTCTTTCAGCGTGTTTTAGTGCAGAAGGGTGTGTCGTTATGTAAACAGTGTATTAAAGTATGTTAAAGAATGTTAGGGATATACCATAGCACTTTAACGCAATGTATAATAAGTTATGTCTATAATACGCTGTAACACTATAAACGACATACTAAACAACCTATAACATACTTTAAGACTATAATACAATGGAACACACTATAACATAACCTGGGACACACCATATAACCCACTACTATACTACAGTACATTATAATTCATTTTCCAATGCGTTATAATGTAACATAGGGTTAGGGTTAGGGTTAGGGTTAGGGTTAGGGTTAGGGTTAGCGTTATGCTATCGTATGTTATAGTGTGTAATTGCGTAATTTAGTATTTACTAGTGTATCTTGTGTGTGTTAAGGTGTATTGCTGTGTGACAACGCGGATGCTATAATGCGCTAAAATGTTTTGTGGTGCGTTATAGTGTATTTTAGTGTAATAGTGTATTACAGTTTGTATTATCGTATTCTGGGGAATTACAGTTCGTCTTGTCGCATTGATAGTCTATTCTAGTGTATTATAGTTTACTTTAGTGGACTATACTGTCTTCCAGTGTATTATAGCGTGTATTATATTTTATTATGTGTTCTAGTGTTATTTTGTGTGTTACGGTAGATTAGAGTATGTTATAGTGTGTAATAGTGCGTATCCGTGTTAAATTGTATTACGTTGTGTTTCACGTTGCCATAGTGTGTGTATTATGCTATCGTATGTTAGTGTGTAATTGCGTAATTTAGTATTTAACAGTGCATCAGTGTTCTAGAGTCCGTTTTAGGGTATTATAGTATATTATCGTGTTGTAGTGTATTGTAATGTGTTTTCGTGTATGATAGTGTGTTAAAGTGGGTTACATTGTCTTTCAGCGTGTTTTAGTGCAGAAGGGTGTGTCGTTATGTAAACAGTGTATTAAAGTATGTTAAAGAATGTTAGGGATATACCATAGCACTTTAACGCAATGTATAATAAGTTATGTCTATAATACGCTGTAACACTATAAACGACATACAAAACAACCTATAACATATTTTAAGACTATAATGGAACACACTATAACATAACCTGGGACACACCATATAACCCACTACAATACTACAGTACATTATAATGCATTTTCCAATGCGTTATAATGTAACATAGGGTTAGGGTTAGGGTTAGGGTTAGGGTTAGGGTTAGGGTTAGGGTTGGGGTTAGGGTTAGGGTTAGGGTTAGGGCTATCGTTATGCTATCGTATGTTATAGTGTGTAATTGCGTAATTTAGTATTTACTAGTGTATCTTGTGTGTGAAAGTGCTCTGGAGTCCGTTTTAGGGTATTATAGTATATTATCGTGTTGTAGTGTATTGTAATGTGTTTTCGTGTATTATAGTGTGTTATAGTGGGTTACATTGTGTTTCAGTGTGGTTTAGTGCAGAAGAGTGTTATAGTGTGTCATGTTATGTAAACAGTGTATTAAAGTATGTTAAAGTATGTTAGGGCTATACCATAGTACTTTAACGCAATCTATAATAAGTTATGACTATAATACGCTGTAGCACTATAAACGACATACTAAACAACCTATAACATACATTAAGACTATAATACAATGGAACACACTATAACATAACCTGGAACACAGTATAATGTAACATAGGGTTAGCGTTAGGGTTAGGGTTAGGGTTAGGGTTAGGGTTAGGGCTATCGTTATGATTTAAGGTTATTTTGTGTGTTACGGTATGTTATAGTGTGTAATAGTGTACAATACTACAGTACATTATAATGCATTTTCCAATGCGTTATAATGTAACAAAGGGTTAGGGTTAGGGTTAGGGTTAGGGTTAGGGCTATCGTTATGCTATCGTATGTTATAGTGTGTAATTGCGTAATTTAGTATTTACTAGTGTATCTTGTGTGTGTTAAGGTGTATTGCTGTGTGACAACGCGGATGCTATAATGCGCTAAAATGTTTGTGGTGCGTTATAGTGCGTTTTAGTGTAATAGTGTTTTACAGTTTGTATTATCGGATTCTGGGGTATTACAGTTCGTCTCATCGCATTTCTAGTCTATTCTAGTGTATTATAGTTTACTTTAGTGGACTACTGTCCCAATGTAGCGTGTATTATATTTTATTTTGTGCTCTTGTGTTATTTTGTGTGTTACAGTATGTTATATTGTGTAATAGTGTATAATATCCGGGTTTAAATATATTACCTTGTGTTTGACGTTGCCATAGTGTGTGTATTATGCTATCTTATGTTATAGTGTGTAATTGCGTAATTTAGTATTTACTAGTGTATCTTGTGTGCGAAAGTGCTCTATAGTCCGTTTTAGGGTATTATAGTATATTATCGTGTTGTAGAGTATTGTACACGTATACTCCCTTCCCCGTGTACACCCCGTCCCCGCGTACACGCTGCCCCGTCCCCGTGTACGCCCCGTCCCCGTGTACACCCCGTCCCCTTGTACACCCCTTCCCCGTGTACGCCCCGTCCCCGTGTACGCCCTGTCCCCGTGTACACCCCGTCTCCGTGTACACGCAGCCACGTCCCCGTGCGCGCCCCGTCCCCGTATACGCCCCGTCCCCGTGTACACCCCGACCCCGTGTACACCCGTCCCCGTGTACACGCTGACCCGTCCCCGTGTACTTCCCGTCCCCGTGTACACGCTGTCGCCGTGTAAACGCAGCTCCGTCCCTGTGTACGCCCCGGCCCCGTGTACACGATGCCCCGTCCCCGTCTACACGCAGCCCCGTCGTCGTGTACACCCCGTCGTCGTGTACACGCAACCACGTCCCAGTGTACACGATGCCCCATCCCCGTGTACACCCCGTCCCCGTGTACTCGCTGCCCCGTCACCGTGTACACGCTGCGCCGTCCCCGTATACACCCCGTCCCCGCGTTTCTCTCATTTCTCTCATTCTCTCTCTCTCAATCACTATTTCCTCTCCTCCCTCTGATTCCTTCTCTCTCTCTCTCTCTCTCTCTCTCTCTCTCTCTCTCTCTCTCTCTCTCTCTCTCTCTCTCTCTCTCTCTCTCAGATTGGTTTAGTGCAGAAGAGTGTTATAGTGTGTCATTTTATGTAAACAGTGTATTAAAGTATGTTAAAGTATGTTAGGGCTATACCATTGCACTAACGCAATGTATAATAAGTTATGACTATAATACGGTTTTATTTTGTGTGCTAGTGTTATTTTGTGTGTTACCGTAGATTAAAGTATGTTATAGTGTGTAATAGTGTATAGTATCCGTGTTAAATTGTATTACGTTGTGTTTCACGTTGCCCTAGTGTGTGTGTATTATGCTATCGTATGTTAGTGTGTAATTGCGTAATTTAGTATTTAACAGTGCATCAGTGTTCTAGAGTCCGTTTTAGGGTATTATAGTATATTATCGTGTTGTAGTGTATTGTAATGTGTTTTCGTGTATGATAGTGTGTTGTAGTGGGTTACATTGTGTTTCAGCGTGTTTTAGTGCGGAAGAGTGTGTCGTTATGTAAACAGTGTATTAAAGTATGTTAAAGTATGTTAGGTCTATACCATAGCACTTTAACGCAATGTATAATAAGTTATGACTATAATACGCTGTAACACTATAAACGACATACTAAACAACCTATAACATACTTTAAAACTATAATACAATCAAACACACTATAACATAACCTGGGACACACCATATAACCCACTACAATACTACAGTACATTATAATGCATTTTCCAACGCGTTATAATGTAACATAGGGTTAGGGTTAGGGTTAGGGTTAGGGTTAGATTTAGGGTTAGGGTTAGGGTTAGGGTTAGGGTTAGGGTTAGGGTTAGGGTTAGGGTTAGGGTTAGGGTTAGGGTTAGGGTTAGGGTTAGGGTTAGGGTTATGGTTAGGGTTAGGGTTAGGGTTAGGGTTAGGGCTATCGTTATGCTATCGTATGTTATAGTGTGTAATTGCGTAATTTAGTATTTACTAGTGTATCTTGTGTGTGAAAGTGCTCTGGAGTCCGTTTTAGGGTATTATAGTATATTATCGTGTTGTAGTGTATTGTAATGGGTTTTCGTGTATTATAGTGTGTTATAGTGGGTTACATTGTGTTTCAGCGTGGTTTAGTGCAGAAGAGTGTTATAGTGTGTCATATTATGTAAACAGTGTATTAAAGTATGTTAAAGTATGTTAGGGCTATACCATAGCACTTTAACGCAATCTATAATAAGTTATGACTATAATACGCTGTAACACTATAAACGTCATACTAAACAACCTATAACATACTTTAAGACTATAATACAATGGAACACACTATAACATAACCTGGAACACAGTTACAATACTACAGGACATTATAACGCATTATCTAATGTGTTATAATGTATCATAGTGTTATGGTGTGACAACGCGGATGATATAATACGCTAAATGTTTTGTGGTGCGTTATAGTGTATTTTAGTGTAATAGTGTATTACAGTTTGTATTATCGTATTCTGGGGAATTACAGTTCGTCTTGTCGCATTTATAGTCTATAGTTGTCGTATTATAGTTTACTTTATGGACTATACTGTCTTCCAGTGTATTATAGCGTGTATTATATTTTATTATGTGTTCTAGTGTTATTTTGTGTGTTACGGTAGATTGGAGTATGTTATAGTGTGTAATAGTGTGTATCCGTGTTAAATTGTATTACGTTGTGTTTCACGTTGCCATAGTGTGTGTATTATGCTATCGTATGTTAGTGTGTAATTCCGTAATTTAGTATTTAACAGTGCATCAGTGTTCTAGAGTCCGTTTTAGGGTATTATAGTATATTATCGTGTTGTAGTGTATTGTAATGTGTTTTCGTGTATGATAGTGTGTTATAGTGGGTTACATTGTCTTTCAGCGTGTTTTAGTGCAGAAGGGTGTGTCGTTATGTAAACAGTGTATTAAAGTATGTTAAAGAATGTTAGGGATAAACCATAGCACTTTAACGCAATGTATAATAAGTTATGTCTATAATACGCTGTAACACTATAAACGACATACTAAACAACCTATAACATACTTTAAGACTATAATACAATGGAACACACTATAACATAACCTGGGACACACCATATAACCCACTACTATACTACAGTACATTATAATTCATTTTCCAATGCGTTATAATGTAACATAGGGTTAGGGTTAGGGTTAGGGTTAGGGTTAGGGTAAGGGTTAGGGTTAGGGTTAGGGTTAGGGTTAGGGTTAGGGTTAGGGTTAGGGTTAGGTTTAGGGTTAGGGTTAGGGTTAGGGTTAGGGTTAGGGTTAGGGTTAGGGTTAGGGTTAGGGTTAGCGTTATGCTATCGTATGTTATAGTGTGTAATTGCGTAATTTAGTATTTACTAGTGTATCTTGTGTGTGTTAAGGTGTATTGCTGTGTGACAACGCGGATGCTATAATGCGCTAAAATGTTTTGTGGTGCGTTATAGTGTATTTTAGTGTAATAGTGTATTACAGTTTGTATTATCGTATTCTGGGGAATTACAGTTCGTCTTGTCGCATTGATAGTCTATTCTAGTGTATTATAGTTTACTTTAGTGGACTATACTGTCTTCCAGTGTATTATAGCGTGTATTATATTTTATTATGTGTTCTAGTGTTATTTTGTGTGTTACGGTAGATTAGAGTATGTTATAGTGTGTAATAGTGCGTATCCGTGTTAAATTGTATTACGTTGTGTTTCACGTTGCCATAGTGTGTGTATTATGCTATCGTATGTTAGTGTGTAATTGCGTAATTTAGTATTTAACAGTGCATCAGTGTTCTAGAGTCCGTTTTAGGGTATTATAGTATATTATCGTGTTGTAGTGTATTGTAATGTGTTTTCGTGTATGATAGTGTGTTAAAGTGGGTTACATTGTCTTTCAGCGTGTTTTAGTGCAGAAGGGTGTGTCGTTATGTAAACAGTGTATTAAAGTATGTTAAAGAATGTTAGGGATATACCATAGCACTTTAACGCAATGTATAATAAGTTATGTCTATAATACGCTGTAACACTATAAACGACATACTAAACAACCTATAACATACTTTAAGACTATAATACAATGGAACACACTATAACATAACCTGGGACACACCATATAACCCACTACTATACTACAGTACATTATAATTCATTTTCCAATGCGTTATAATGTAACATAGGGTTAGGGTTAGGGTTAGGGTTAGGGTTAGGGTAAGGGTTAGGGTTAGGGTTAGGGTTAGGGTTAGGGTTAGGGTTAGGGTTAGGTTTAGGGTTAGGGTTAGGGTTAGGGTTAGGGTTAGGGTTAGGGTTAGGGTTAGGGTTAGGGTTAGGGTTAGGGTTAGGGTTAGGGTTAGGGTTAGGGTTAGCGTTATGCTATCGTATGTTATAGTGTGTAATTGCGTAATTTAGTATTTACTAGTGTATCTTGTGTGTGTTAAGGTGTATTGCTGTGTGACAACGCGGATGCTATAATGCGCTAAAATGTTTTGTGGTGCGTTATAGTGTATTTTAGTGTAATAGTGTATTACAGTTTGTATTATCGTATTCTGGGGAATTACAGTTCGTCTTGTCGCATTGATAGTCTATTCTAGTGTATTATAGTTTACTTTAGTGGACTATACTGTCTTCCAGTGTATTATAGCGTGTATTATATTTTATTATGTGTTCTAGTGTTATTTTGTGTGTTACGGTAGATTAGAGTATGTTATAGTGTGTAATAGTGCGTATCCGTGTTAAATTGTATTACGTTGTGTTTCACGTTGCCATAGTGTGTGTATTATGCTATCGTATGTTAGTGTGTAATTGCGTAATTTAGTATTTAACAGTGCATCAGTGTTCTAGGGTCCGTTTTAGGGTATTATAGTATATTATCGTGTTGTAGTGTATTGTAATGTGTTTTCGTGTATGATAGTGTGTTAAAGTGGGTTACATTGTCTTTCAGCGTGTTTTAGTGCAGAAGGGTGTGTCGTTATGTAAACAGTGTATTAAAGTATTTTAAAGAATGTTAGGGATATACCATAGCACTTTAACGCAATGTATAATAAGTTATGTCTATAATACGCTGTAACACTATAAACGACATACAAAACAACCTATAACATACTTTAAGACTATAATGGAACACACTATAACATAACCTGGGACACACCATATAACCCACTACAATACTACAGTACATTATAATGCATTTTCCAATGCGTTATAATGTAACATAGGGTTAGGGTTAGGGTTAGGGTTAGGGTTAGGGTTAGGGTTAGGGTTAGGGTTAGGGTTAGGGTTGGGGTTAGGGTTAGGGTTAGGGTTAGGGCTATCGTTATGCTATCGTATGTTATAGTGTGTAATTGCGTAATTTAGTATTTACTAGTGTATCTTGTGTGTGAAAGTGCTCTGGAGTCCGTTTTAGGGTATTATAGTATATTATCGTGTTGTAGTGTATTGTAATGTGTTTTCGTGTATTATAGTGTGTTATAGTGGGTTACATTGTGTTTCAGTGTGGTTTAGTGCAGAAGAGTGTTATAGTGTGTCATGTTATGTAAACAGTGTATTAAAGTATGTTAAAGTATGTTAGGGCTATACCATAGTACTTTAACGCAATCTATAATAAGTTATGACTATAATACGCTGTAGCACTATAAACGACATACTAAACAACCTATAACATACATTAAGACTATAATACAATGGAACACACTATAACATAACCTGGAACACAGTATAATGTAACATAGGGTTAGCATTAGGGTTAGGGTTAGGGTTAGGGTTAGGGTTAGGGCTATCGTTATGATTTAAGGTTATTTTGTGTGTTACGGTATGTTATAGTGTGTAATAGTGTACAATACTACAGTACATTATAATGCATTTTCCAATGCGTTATAATGTAACAAAGGGTTAGGGTTAGGGTTAGGGTTAGGGTTAGGGCTATCGTTATGCTATCGTATGTTATAGTGTGCAATTGCGTAATTTAGTATTTACTAGTGTATCTTGTGTGTGTTAAGGTGTATTGCTGTGTGACAACGCGGATGCTATAATGCGCTAAAATGTTTTGTGGTGCGTTATAGTGTATTTTAGTGTAATAGTGTATTACAGTTTGTATTATCGTATTCTGGGGAATTACAGTTCGTCTTGTCGCATTGATAGTCTATTCTAGTGTATTATAGTTTACTTTAGTGGACTATACTGTCTTCCAGTGTATTATAGCGTGTATTATATTTTATTATGTGTTCTAGTGTTATTTTGTGTGTTACGGTAGATTAGAGTATGTTATAGTGTGTAATAGTGCGTATCCGTGTTAAATTGTATTACGTTGTGTTTCACGTTGCCATAGTGTGTGTATTATGCTATCGTATGTTAGTGTGTAATTGCGTAATTTAGTATTTAACAGTGCATCAGTGTTCTAGAGTCCGTTTTAGGGTATTATAGTATATTATCGTGTTGTAGTGTATTGTAATGTGTTTTCGTGTATGATAGTGTGTTAAAGTGGGTTACATTGTCTTTCAGCGTGTTTTAGTGCAGAAGGGTGTGTCGTTATGTAAACAGTGTATTAAAGTATGTTAAAGAATGTTAGGGATATACCATAGCACTTTAACGCAATGTATAATAAGTTATGTCTATAATACGCTGTAACACTATAAACGACATACTAAACAACCTATAACATACTTTAAGACTATAATACAATGGAACACACTATAACATAACCTGGGACACACCATATAACCCACTACTATACTACAGTACATTATAATTCATTTTCCAATGCGTTATAATGTAACATAGGGTTAGGGTTAGGGTTAGGGTTAGGGTTAGGGTAAGGGTTAGGGTTAGGGTTAGGGTTAGGGTTAGGGTTAGGGTTAGGGTTAGGTTTAGGGTTAGGGTTAGGGTTAGGGTTAGGGTTAGGGTTAGGGTTAGGGTTAGGGTTAGGGTTAGGGTTAGGGTTAGGGTTAGGGTTAGCGTTATGCTATCGTATGTTATAGTGTGTAATTGCGTAATTTAGTATTTACTAGTGTATCTTGTGTGTGTTAAGGTGTATTGCTGTGTGACAACGCGGATGCTATAATGCGCTAAAATGTTTTGTGGTGCGTTATAGTGTATTTTAGTGTAATAGTGTATTACAGTTTGTATTATCGTATTCTGGGGAATTACAGTTCGTCTTGTCGCATTGATAGTCTATTCTAGTGTATTATAGTTTACTTTAGTGGACTATACTGTCTTCCAGTGTATTATAGCGTGTATTATATTTTATTATGTGTTCTAGTGTTATTTTGTGTGTTACGGTAGATTAGAGTATGTTATAGTGTGTAATAGTGCGTATCCGTGTTAAATTGTATTACGTTGTGTTTCACGTTGCCATAGTGTGTGTATTATGCTATCGTATGTTAGTGTGTAATTGCGTAATTTAGTATTTAACAGTGCATCAGTGTTCTAGAGTCCGTTTTAGGGTATTATAGTATATTATCGTGTTGTAGTGTATTGTAATGTGTTTTCGTGTATGATAGTGTGTTAAAGTGGGTTACATTGTCTTTCAGCGTGTTTTAGTGCAGAAGGGTGTGTCGTTATGTAAACAGTGTATTAAAGTATTTTAAAGAATGTTAGGGATATACCATAGCACTTTAACGCAATGTATTAGGGTTAGGGTTAGGGTTAGGGTTAGGGTTAGGGCTATCGTTATGCTATCGTATGTTATAGTGTGTAATTGCGTAATTTAGTATTTACTAGTGTATCTTGTGTGTGAAAGTGCTCTGGAGTCCGTTTTAGGGTATTATAGTATATTATCGTGTTGTAGTGTATTGTAATGTGTTTTCGTGTATTATAGTGTGTTATAGTGGGTTACATTGTGTTTCAGCGTGGTTTAGTGCAGAAGAGTGTTATAGTGTGTCATATTATGTAAACAGTGTATTAAAGTATCTTAAAGTATGTTAGGGCTATACCATAGCACTTTAACGCAATCTATAATAAGTTATGACTATAATACGCTGTAACACTATAAACGTCATACTAAACAACCTATAACATACTTTAAGACTATAATACAATGGAACACACTATAACATAACCTGGAACACAGTTACAATACTACAGGACATTATAACGCATTATCTAATGTGTTATAATGTATCATAGTGTTATGGTGTGACAACGCGGATGATATAATACGCTAAATGTTTTGTGGTGCGTTATAGTGTATTTTAGTGTAATAGTGTATTACAGTTTGTATTATCGTATTCTGGGGAATTACAGTTCGTCTTGTCGCATTTATAGTCTATAGTTGTCGTATTATAGTTTACTTTATGGACTATACTGTCTTCCAGTGTATTATAGCGTGTATTATATTTTATTATGTGTTCTAGTGTTATTTTGTGTGTTACGGTAGATTGGAGTATGTTATAGTGTGTAATAGTGTGTATCCGTGTTAAATTGTATTACGTTGTGTTTCACGTTGCCATAGTGTGTGTATTATGCTATCGTATGTTAGTGTGTAATTCCGTAATTTAGTATTTAACAGTGCATCAGTGTTCTAGAGTCCGTTTTAGGGTATTATAGTATATTATCGTGTTGTAGTGTATTGTAATGTGTTTTCGTGTATGATAGTGTGTTATAGTGGGTTACATTGTCTTTCAGCGTGTTTTAGTGCAGAAGGGTGTGTCGTTATGTAAACAGTGTATTAAAGTATGTTAAAGAATGTTAGGGATATACCATAGCACTTTAACGCAATGTATAATAAGTTATGTCTATAATACGCTGTAACACTATAAACGACATACTAAACAACCTATAACATACTTTAAGACTATAATACAATGGAACACACTATAACATAACCTGGGACACACCATATAACCCACTACTATACTACAGTACATTATAATTCATTTTCCAATGCGTTATAATGTAACATAGGGTTAGGGTTAGGGTTAGGGTTAGGGTTAGGGTAAGGGTTAGGGTTAGGGTTAGGGTTAGGGTTAGGGTTAGGGTTAGGGTTAGGGTTAGGGTTAGGGTTAGGGTTAGGTTTAGGGTTAGGGTTAGGGTTAGGGTTAGGGTTAGGGTTAGGGTTAGGGTTAGGGTTAGGGTTAGGGTTAGCGTTATGCTATCGTATGTTATAGTGTGTAATTGCGTAATTTAGTATTTACTAGTGTATCTTGTGTGTGTTAAGGTGTATTGCTGTGTGACAACGCGGATGCTATAATGCGCTAAAATGTTTTGTGGTGCGTTATAGTGTATTTTAGTGTAATAGTGTATTACAGTTTGTATTATCGTATTCTGGGGAATTACAGTTCGTCTTGTCGCATTGATAGTCTATTCTAGTGTATTATAGTTTACTTTAGTGGACTATACTGTCTTCCAGTGTATTATAGCGTGTATTATATTTTATTATGTGTTCTAGTGTTATTTTGTGTGTTACGGTAGATTAGAGTATGTTATAGTGTGTAATAGTGCGTATCCGTGTTAAATTGTTTTACGTTGTGTTTCACGTTGCCATAGTGTGTGTATTATGCTATCGTATGTTAGTGTGTAATTGCGTAATTTAGTATTTAACAGTGCATCAGTGTTCTAGAGTCCGTTTTAGGGTATTATAGTATATTATCGTGTTGTAGTGTATTGTAATGTGTTTTCGTGTATGATAGTGTGTTAAAGTGGGTTACATTGTCTTTCAGCGTGTTTTAGTGCAGAAGGGTGTGTCGTTATGTAAACAGTGTATTAAAGTATGTTAAAGAATGTTAGGGATATACCATAGCACTTTAACGCAATGTATAATAAGTTATGTCTATAATACGCTGTAACACTATAAACGACATACAAAACAACCTATAACATACTTTAAGACTATAATGGAACACACTATAACATAACCTGGGACACACCATATAACCCACTACAATACTACAGTACATTATAATGCATTTTCCAATGCGTTATAATGTAACATAGGGTTAGGGTTAGGGTTAGGGTTAGGGTTAGGGTTAGGGTTAGGGTTGGGGTTAGGGTTAGGGTTAGGGTTAGGGCTATCGTTATGCTATCGTATGTTATAGTGTGTAATTGCGTAATTTAGTATTTACTAGTGTATCTTGTGTGTGAAAGTGCTCTGGAGTCCGTTTTAGGGTATTATAGTATATTATCGTGTTGTAGTGTATTGTAATGTGTTTTCGTGTATTATAGTGTGTTATAGTGGGTTACATTGTGTTTCAGTGTGGTTTAGTGCAGAAGAGTGTTATAGTGTGTCATGTTATGTAAACAGTGTATTAAAGTATGTTAAAGTATGTTAGGGCTATACCATAGTACTTTAACGCAATCTATAATAAGTTATGACTATAATACGCTGTAGCACTATAAACGACATACTAAACAACCTATAACATACATTAAGACTATAATACAATGGAACACACTATAACATAACCTGGAACACAGTATAATGTAACATAGGGTTAGCGTTAGGGTTACAGTTAGGGTTAGGGTTAGGGTTAGGGCTATCGTTATGATTTAAGGTTATTTTGTGTGTTACGGTATGTTATAGTGTGTAATAGTGTACAATACTACAGTACATTATAATGCATTTTCCAATGCGTTATAATGTAACAAAGGGTTAGGGTTAGGGTTAGGGTTAGGGTTAGGGCTATCGTTATGCTATCGTATGTTATAGTGTGCAATTGCGTAATTTAGTATTTACTAGTGTATCTTGTGTGTGTTAAGGTGTATTGCTGTGTGACAACGCGGATGCTATAATGCGCTAAAATGTTTTGTGGTGCGTTATAGTGTATTTTAGTGTAATAGTGTATTACAGTTTGTATTATCGTATTCTGGGGAATTACAGTTCGTCTTGTCGCATTGATAGTCTATTCTAGTGTATTATAGTTTACTTTAGTGGACTATACTGTCTTCCAGTGTATTATAGCGTGTATTATATTTTATTATGTGTTCTAGTGTTATTTTGTGTGTTACGGTAGATTAGAGTATGTTATAGTGTGTAATAGTGCGTATCCGTGTTAAATTGTATTACGTTGTGTTTCACGTTGCCATAGTGTGTGTATTATGCTATCGTATGTTAGTGTGTAATTGCGTAATTTAGTATTTAACAGTGCATCAGTGTTCTAGAGTCCGTTTTAGGGTATTATAGTATATTATCGTGTTGTAGTGTATTGTAATGTGTTTTCGTGTATGATAGTGTGTTAAAGTGGGTTACATTGTCTTTCAGCGTGTTTTAGTGCAGAAGGGTGTGTCGTTATGTAAACAGTGTATTAAAGTATGTTAAAGAATGTTAGGGATATACCATAGCACTTTAACGCAATGTATAATAAGTTATGTCTATAATACGCTGTAACACTATAAACGACATACTAAACAACCTATAACATACTTTAAGACTATAATACAATGGAACACACTATAACATAACCTGGGACACACCATATAACCCACTACTATACTACAGTACATTATAATTCATTTTCCAATGCGTTATAATGTAACATAGGGTTAGGGTTAGGGTTAGGGTTAGGGTTAGGGTAAGGGTTAGGGTTAGGGTTAGGGTTAGGGTTAGGGTTAGGGTTAGGGTTAGGTTTAGGGTTAGGGTTAGGGTTAGGGTTAGGGTTAGGGTTAGGGTTAGGGTTAGGGTTAGGGTTAGGGTTAGGGTTAGGGTTAGGGTTAGCGTTATGCTATCGTATGTTATAGTGTGTAATTGCGTAATTTAGTATTTACTAGTGTATCTTGTGTGTGTTAAGGTGTATTGCTGTGTGACAACGCGGATGCTATAATGCGCTAAAATGTTTTGTGGTGCGTTATAGTGTATTTTAGTGTAATAGTGTATTACAGTTTGTATTATCGTATTCTGGGGAATTACAGTTCGTCTTGTCGCATTGATAGTCTATTCTAGTGTATTATAGTTTACTTTAGTGGACTATACTGTCTTCCAGTGTATTATAGCGTGTATTATATTTTATTATGTGTTCTAGTGTTATTTTGTGTGTTACGGTAGATTAGAGTATGTTATAGTGTGTAATAGTGCGTATCCGTGTTAAATTGTATTACGTTGTGTTTCACGTTGCCATAGTGTGTGTATTATGCTATCGTATGTTAGTGTGTAATTGCGTAATTTAGTATTTAACAGTGCATCAGTGTTCTAGAGTCCGTTTTAGGGTATTATAGTATATTATCGTGTTGTAGTGTATTGTAATGTGTTTTCGTGTATGATAGTGTGTTAAAGTGGGTTACATTGTCTTTCAGCGTGTTTTAGTGCAGAAGGGTGTGTCGTTATGTAAACAGTGTATTAAAGTATTTTAAAGAATGTTAGGGATATACCATAGCACTTTAACGCAATGTATTAGGGTTAGGGTTAGGGTTAGGGTTAGGGTTAGGGCTATCGTTATGCTATCGTATGTTATAGTGTGTAATTGCGTAATTTAGTATTTACTAGTGTATCTTGTGTGTGAAAGTGCTCTGGAGTCCGTTTTAGGGTATTATAGTATATTATCGTGTTGTAGTGTATTGTAATGTGTTTTCGTGTATTATAGTGTGTTATAGTGGGTTACATTGTGTTTCAGCGTGGTTTAGTGCAGAAGAGTGTTATAGTGTGTCATATTATGTAAACAGTGTATTAAAGTATCTTAAAGTATGTTAGGGCTATACCATAGCACTTTAACGCAATCTATAATAAGTTATGACTATAATACGCTGTAACACTATAAACGTCATACTAAACAACCTATAACATACTTTAAGACTATAATACAATGGAACACACTATAACATAACCTGGAACACAGTTACAATACTACAGGACATTATAACGCATTATCTAATGTGTTATAATGTATCATAGTGTTATGGTGTGACAACGCGGATGATATAATACGCTAAATGTTTTGTGGTGCGTTATAGTGTATTTTAGTGTAATAGTGTATTACAGTTTGTATTATCGTATTCTGGGGAATTACAGTTCGTCTTGTCGCATTTATAGTCTATAGTTGTCGTATTATAGTTTACTTTATGGACTATACTGTCTTCCAGTGTATTATAGCGTGTATTATATTTTATTATGTGTTCTAGTGTTATTTTGTGTGTTACGGTAGATTGGAGTATGTTATAGTGTGTAATAGTGTGTATCCGTGTTAAATTGTATTACGTTGTGTTTCACGTTGCCATAGTGTGTGTATTATGCTATCGTATGTTAGTGTGTAATTCCGTAATTTAGTATTTAACAGTGCATCAGTGTTCTAGAGTCCGTTTTAGGGTATTATAGTATATTATCGTGTTGTAGTGTATTGTAATGTGTTTTCGTGTATGATAGTGTGTTATAGTGGGTTACATTGTCTTTCAGCGTGTTTTAGTGCAGAAGGGTGTGTCGTTATGTAAACAGTGTATTAAAGTATGTTAAAGAATGTTAGGGATATACCATAGCACTTTAACGCAATGTATAATAAGTTATGTCTATAATACGCTGTAACACTATAAACGACATACTAAACAACCTATAACATACTTTAAGACTATAATACAATGGAACACACTATAACATAACCTGGGACACACCATATAACCCACTACTATACTACAGTACATTATAATTCATTTTCCAATGCGTTATAATGTAACATAGGGTTAGGGTTAGGGTTAGGGTTAGGGTTAGGGTAAGGGTTAGGGTTAGGGTTAGGGTTAGGGTTAGGGTTAGGGTTAGGGTTAGGGTTAGGGTTAGGGTTAGGGTTAGGTTTAGGGTTAGGGTTAGGGTTAGGGTTAGGGTTAGGGTTAGGGTTAGGGTTAGGGTTAGGGTTAGGGTTAGCGTTATGCTATCGTATGTTATAGTGTGTAATTGCGTAATTTAGTATTTACTAGTGTATCTTGTGTGTGTTAAGGTGTATTGCTGTGTGACAACGCGGATGCTATAATGCGCTAAAATGTTTTGTGGTGCGTTATAGTGTATTTTAGTGTAATAGTGTATTACAGTTTGTATTATCGTATTCTGGGGAATTACAGTTCGTCTTGTCGCATTGATAGTCTATTCTAGTGTATTATAGTTTACTTTAGTGGACTATACTGTCTTCCAGTGTATTATAGCGTGTATTATATTTTATTATGTGTTCTAGTGTTATTTTGTGTGTTACGGTAGATTAGAGTATGTTATAGTGTGTAATAGTGCGTATCCGTGTTAAATTGTTTTACGTTGTGTTTCACGTTGCCATAGTGTGTGTATTATGCTATCGTATGTTAGTGTGTAATTGCGTAATTTAGTATTTAACAGTGCATCAGTGTTCTAGAGTCCGTTTTAGGGTATTATAGTATATTATCGTGTTGTAGTGTATTGTAATGTGTTTTCGTGTATGATAGTGTGTTAAAGTGGGTTACATTGTCTTTCAGCGTGTTTTAGTGCAGAAGGGTGTGTCGTTATGTAAACAGTGTATTAAAGTATGTTAAAGAATGTTAGGGATATACCATAGCACTTTAACGCAATGTATAATAAGTTATGTCTATAATACGCTGTAACACTATAAACGACATACAAAACAACCTATAACATACTTTAAGACTATAATGGAACACACTATAACATAACCTGGGACACACCATATAACCCACTACAATACTACAGTACATTATAATGCATTTTCCAATGCGTTATAATGTAACATAGGGTTAGGGTTAGGGTTAGGGTTAGGGTTAGGGTTAGGGTTAGGGTTGGGGTTAGGGTTAGGGTTAGGGTTAGGGCTATCGTTATGCTATCGTATGTTATAGTGTGTAATTGCGTAATTTAGTATTTACTAGTGTATCTTGTGTGTGAAAGTGCTCTGGAGTCCGTTTTAGGGTATTATAGTATATTATCGTGTTGTAGTGTATTGTAATGTGTTTTCGTGTATTATAGTGTGTTATAGTGGGTTACATTGTGTTTCAGTGTGGTTTAGTGCAGAAGAGTGTTATAGTGTGTCATGTTATGTAAACAGTGTATTAAAGTATGTTAAAGTATGTTAGGGCTATACCATAGTACTTTAACGCAATCTATAATAAGTTATGACTATAATACGCTGTAGCACTATAAACGACATACTAAACAACCTATAACATACATTAAGACTATAATACAATGGAACACACTATAACATAACCTGGAACACAGTATAATGTAACATAGGGTTAGCGTTAGGGTTAGAGTTAGGGTTAGGGTTAGGGTTAGGGCTATCGTTATGACTTAAGGTTATTTTGTGTGTTACGGTATGTTATAGTGTGTAATAGTGTACAATACTACAGTACATTATAATGCATTTTCCAATGCGTTATAATGTAACAAAGGGTTAGGGTTAGGGTTAGGGTTAGGGTTAGGGCTATCGTTATGCTATCGTATGTTATAGTGTGTAATTGCGTAATTTAGTATTTACTAGTGTATCTTGTGTGTGTTAAGGTGTATTGCTGTGTGACAACGCGGATGCTATAATGCGCTAAAATGTTTGTGGTGCGTTATAGTGCGTTTTAGTGTAATAGTGTTTTACAGTTTGTATTATCGGATTCTGGGGTATTACAGTTCGTCTCATCGCATTTCTAGTCTATTCTAGTGTATTATAGTTTACTTTAGTGGACTACTGTCCCAATGTAGCGTGTATTATATTTTATTTTGTGCTCTTGTGTTATTTTGTGTGTTACAGTATGTTATATTGTGTAATAGTGTATAATATCCGGGTTTAAATATATTACCTTGTGTTTGACGTTGCCATAGTGTGTGTATTATGCTATCTTATGTTATAGTGTGTAATTGCGTAATTTAGTATTTACTAGTGTATCTTGTGTGCGAAAGTGCTCTATAGTCCGTTTTAGGGTATTATAGTATATTATCGTGTTGTAGAGTATTGTACACGTATACTCCCTTCCCCGTGTACACCCCGTCCCCGCGTACACGCTGCCCCGTCCCCGTGTACGCCCCGTCCCCGTGTACACCCCGTCCCCTTGTACACCCCTTCCCCGTGTACACCCCGTCCCCGTGTACACGCAGCCCCGTCCCCGTCCCCGTGTACACCCCGTGCACGTGTACTCCCGTCCCCTTGTACAAGCTGCCCCGTCCCCGTGTACGCCCCGTCCCCGTGTACGCCCTGTCCCCGTGTACACCCCGTCCCCGTGTACACCCCGTCTCCGTGTACACGCAGCCACGTCCCCGTGCGCGCCCCGTCCCCGTATACGCCCCGTCCCCGTGTACACCCCGACCCCGTGTACACCCGTCCCCGTGTACACGCTGACCCGTCCCCGTGTACTTCCCGTCCCCGTGTACACGCTGTCGCCGTGTAAACGCAGCTCCGTCCCTGTGTACGCCCCGGCCCCGTGTACACGATGCCCCGTCCCCGTCTACACGCAGCCCCGTCGTCGTGTACACCCCGTCGTCGTGTACACGCAACCACGTCCCAGTGTACACGAAGCCCCATCCCCGTGTACACCCCGTCCCCGTGTACTCGCTGCCCCGTCACCGTGTACACGCTGCGCCGTCCCCGTATACACCCCGTCCCCGCGTTTCTCTCATTTCTCTCATTCTCTCTCTCTCAATCTCTATTTCCTCTCCTCCCTGTGATTCCTTCTCTCTCTCTCTCTCTCTCTCTCTCTCTCTCTCTCTCTCTCTCTCTCTCTCTCTCTCTCTCTCTCTCTCTCTCTCTCTCTCTCTCTCTCTCTCTCTCTCTCTCTCAGATTGGTTTAGTGCAGAAGAGTGTTATAGTGTGTCATTTTATGTAAACAGTGTATTAAAGTATGTTAAAGTATGTTAGGGCTATACTATTGCACTAACGCAATGTATAATAAGTTATGACTATAATACGGTTTTATTTTGTGTGCTAGTGTTATTTTGTGTGTTACCGTAGATTAAAGTATGTTATAGTGTGTAATAGTGTATAGTATCCGTGTTAAATTGTATTACGTTGTGTTTCACGTTGCCCTAGTGTGTGTGTATTATGCTATCGTATGTTAGTGTGTAATTGCGTAATTTAGTATTTAACAGTGCATCAGTGTTCTAGAGTCCGTTTTAGGGTATTATAGTATATTATCGTGTTGTAGTGTATTGTAATGTGTTTTCGTGTATGATAGTGTGTTGTAGTGGGTTACATTGTGTTTCAGCGTGTTTTAGTGCGGAAGAGTGTGTCGTTATGTAAACAGTGTATTAAAGTATGTTAAAGTATGTTAGGTCTATACCATAGCACTTTAACGCAATGTATAATAAGTTATGACTATAATACGCTGTAACACTATAAACGACATACTAAACAACCTATAACATACTTTAAAACTATAATACAATCAAACACACTATAACATAACCTGGGACACACCATATAACCCACTACAATACTACAGTACATTATAATGCATTTTCCAACGCGTTATAATGTAACATAGGGTTAGGGTTAGGGTTAGGGTTAGGGTTAGATTTAGGGTTAGGGTTAGGGTTAGGGTTAGGGTTAGGGTTAGGGTTAGGGTTAGGGTTAGGGTTAGGGTTAGGGTTAGGGTTAGGGTTAGGGTTAGGGTTAGGGTTAGGGTTAGGGTTAGGGCTATCGTTATGCTATCGTATGTTATAGTGTGTAATTGCGTAATTTAGTATTTACTAGTGTATCTTGTGTGTGAAAGTGCTCTGGAGTCCGTTTTAGGGTATTATAGTATATTATCGTGTTGTAGTGTATTGTAATGTGTTTTCGTGTATTATAGTGTGTTATAGTGGGTTACATTGTGTTTCAGCGTGGTTTAGTGCAGAAGAGTGTTATAGTGTGTCATATTATGTAAACAGTGTATTAAAGTATCTTAAAGTATGTTAGGGCTATACCATAGCACTTTAACGCAATCTATAATAAGTTATGACTATAATACGCTGTAACACTATAAACGTCATATTAAACAACCTATAACATACTTTAAGACTATAATACAATGGAACACACTATAACATAACCTGGAACACAGTTACAATACTACAGGACATTATAACGCATTATCTAATGTGTTATAATGTATCATAGTGTTATGGTGTGACAACGCGGATGATATAATACGCTAAATGTTTTGTGGTGCGTTATAGTGTATTTTAGTGTAATAGTGTATTACAGTTTGTATTATCGTATTCTGGGGAATTACAGTTCGTCTTGTCGCATTTATAGTCTATAGTTGTCGTATTATAGTTTACTTTATGGACTATACTGTCTTCCAGTGTATTATAGCGTGTATTATATTTTATTATGTGTTCTAGTGTTATTTTGTGTGTTACGGTAGATTGGAGTATGTTATAGTGTGTAATAGTGTGTATCCGTGTTAAATTGTATTACGTTGTGTTTCACGTTGCCATAGTGTGTGTATTATGCTATCGTATGTTAGTGTGTAATTCCGTAATTTAGTATTTAACAGTGCATCAGTGTTCTAGAGTCCGTTTTAGGGTATTATAGTATATTATCGTGTTGTAGTGTATTGTAATGTGTTTTCGTGTATGATAGTGTGTTATAGTGGGTTACATTGTCTTTCAGCGTGTTTTAGTGCAGAAGGGTGTGTCGTTATGTAAACAGTGTATTAAAGTATGTTAAAGAATGTTAGGGATATACCATAGCACTTTAACGCAATGTATAATAAGTTATGTCTATAATACGCTGTAACACTATAAACGACATACTAAACAACCTATAACATACTTTAAGACTATAATACAATGGAACACACTATAACATAACCTGGGACACACCATATAACCCACTACTATACTACAGTACATTATAATTCATTTTCCAATGCGTTATAATGTAACTTAGGGTTAGGGTTAGGGTTAGGGTTAGGGTTAGGGTAAGGGTTAGGGTTAGGGTTAGGGTTAGGGTTAGGGTTAGGGTTAGGGTTAGGGTTAGGGTTAGGGTTAGGGTTAGGTTTAGGGTTAGGGTTAGGGTTAGGGTTAGGGTTAGGGTTAGGGTTAGGGTTAGGGTTAGGGTTAGGGTTAGCGTTATGCTATCGTATGTTATAGTGTGTAATTGCGTAATTTAGTATTTACTAGTGTATCTTGTGTGTGTTAAGGTGTATTGCTGTGTGACAACGCGGATGCTATAATGCGCTAAAATGTTTTGTGGTGCGTTATAGTGTATTTTAGTGTAATAGTGTATTACAGTTTGTATTATCGTATTCTGGGGAATTACAGTTCGTCTTGTCGCATTGATAGTCTATTCTAGTGTATTATAGTTTACTTTAGTGGCCTATACTGTCTTCCAGTGTATTATAGCGTGTATTATATTTTATTATGTGTTCTAGTGTTATTTTGTGTGTTACGGTAGATTAGAGTATGTTATAGTGTGTAATAGTGCGTATCCGTGTTAAATTGTTTTACGTTGTGTTTCACGTTGCCATAGTGTGTGTATTATGCTATCGTATGTTAGTGTGTAATTGCGTAATTTAGTATTTAACAGTGCATCAGTGTTCTAGAGTCCGTTTTAGGGTATTATAGTATATTATCGTGTTGTAGTGTATTGTAATGTGTTTTCGTGTATGATAGTGTGTTAAAGTGGGTTACATTGTCTTTCAGCGTGTTTTAGTGCAGAAGGGTGTGTCGTTATGTAAACAGTGTATTAAAGTATGTTAAAGAATGTTAGGGATATACCATAGCACTTTAACGCAATGTATAATAAGTTATGTCTATAATACGCTGTAACACTATAAACGACATACAAAACAACCTATAACATACTTTAAGACTATAATGGAACACACTATAACATAACCTGGGACACACCATATAACCCACTACAATACTACAGTACATTATAATGCATTTTCCAATGCGTTATAATGTAACATAGGGTTAGGGTTAGGGTTAGGGTTAGGGTTAGGGTTAGGGTTAGGGTTGGGGTTAGGGTTAGGGTTAGGGTTAGGGCTATCGTTATGCTATCGTATGTTATAGTGTGTAATTGCGTAATTTAGTATTTACTAGTGTATCTTGTGTGTGAAAGTGCTCTGGAGTCCGTTTTAGGGTATTATAGTATATTATCGTGTTGTAGTGTATTGTAATGTGTTTTCGTGTATTATAGTGTGTTATAGTGGGTTACATTGTGTTTCAGTGTGGTTTAGTGCAGAAGAGTGTTATAGTGTGTCATGTTATGTAAACAGTGTATTAAAGTATGTTAAAGTATGTTAGGGCTATACCATAGTACTTTAACGCAATCTATAATAAGTTATGACTATAATACGCTGTAGCACTATAAACGACATACTAAACAACCTATAACATACATTAAGACTATAATACAATGGAACACACTATAACATAACCTGGAACACAGTATAATGTAACATAGGGTTAGCGTTAGGGTTAGGGTTAGGGTTAGGGTTAGGGTTAGGGCTATCGTTATGATTTAAGGTTATTTTGTGTGTTACGGTATGTTATAGTGTGTAATAGTGTACAATACTACAGTACATTATAATGCATTTTCCAATGCGTTATAATGTAACAAAGGGTTAGGGTTAGGGTTAGGGTTAGGGTTAGGGCTATCGTTATGCTATCGTATGTTATAGTGTGTAATTGCGTAATTTAGTATTTACTAGTGTATCTTGTGTGTGTTAAGGTGTATTGCTGTGTGACAACGCGGATGCTATAATGCGCTAAAATGTTTGTGGTGCGTTATAGTGCGTTTTAGTGTAATAGTGTTTTACAGTTTGTATTATCGGATTCTGGGGTATTACAGTTCGTCTCATCGCATTTCTAGTCTATTCTAGTGTATTATAGTTTACTTTAGTGGACTACTGTCCCAATGTAGCGTGTATTATATTTTATTTTGTGCTCTTGTGTTATTTTGTGTGTTACAGTATGTTATATTGTGTAATAGTGTATAATATCCGGGTTTAAATATATTACCTTGTGTTTGACGTTGCCATAGTGTGTGTATTATGCTATCTTATGTTATAGTGTGTAATTGCGTAATTTAGTATTTATTAGTGTATCTTGTGTGCGAAAGTGCTCTATAGTCCGTTTTAGGGTATTATAGTATATTATCGTGTTGTAGAGTATTGTACACGTATACTCCCTTCCCCGTGTACACCCCGTCCCCGCGTACACGCTGCCCCGTCCCCGTGTACGCCCCGTCCCCTGTACACCCCGTCCCCTTGTACACCCCTTCCCCGTGTACACCCCGTCCCCGTGTACACGCAGCCCCGTCCCCGTGTACACCCCGTGCACGTGTACAACCGTCCCCTTGTACAAGCTGCCCCGTCCCCGTGTACGCCCCGTCCCCGTGTACGCCCTGTCCCCGTGTACACCCCGTCCCCGTGTACACCCCGTCTCCGTGTACACGCAGCCACGTCCCCGTGCGCGCCCCGTCCCCGTATACGCCCCGTCCCCGTGTACACCCCGACCCCGTGTACACCCGTCCCCGTGTACACGCTGACCCGTCCCCGTGTACTTCCCGTCCCCGTGTACACGCTGTCGCCGTGTAAACGCAGCTCCGTCCCTGTGTACGCCCCGGCCCCGTGTACACGATGCCCCGTCCCCGTCTACACGCAGCCCCGTCGTCGTGTACACCCCGTCGTCGTGTACACGCAACCACGTCCCAGTGTACACGATGCCCCATCCCCGTGTACACCCCGTCCCCGTGTACTCGCTGCCCCGTCACCGTGTACACGCTGCGCCGTCCCCGTATACACCCCGTCCCCGCGTTTCTCTCATTTCTCTCATTCTCTCTCTCTCAATCTCTATTTCCTCTCCTCCCTCTGATTCCTTCTCTCTCTCTCTCTCTCTCTCTCTCTCTCTCTCTCTCTCTCTCTCTCTCTCTCTCTCTCTCTCTCTCTCAGATTGGTTTAGTGCAGAAGAGTGTTATAGTGTGTCATTTTATGTAAACAGTGTATTAAAGTATGTTAAAGTATGTTAGGGCTATACCATAGCACTAACGCAATGTATAATAAGTTATGACTATAATACGGTTTTATTTTGTGTGCTAGTGTTATTTTGTGTGTTACCGTAGATTAAAGTATGTTATAGTGTGTAATAGTGTATAGTATCCGTGTTAAATTGTATTACGTTGTGTTTCACGTTGCCCTAGTGTGTGTGTATTATGCTATCGTATGTTAGTGTGTAATTGCGTAATTTAGTATTTAACAGTGCATCAGTGTTCTAGAGTCCGTTTTAGGGTATTATAGTATATTATCGTGTTGTAGTGTATTGTAATGTGTTTTCGTGTATGATAGTGTGTTGTAGTGGGTTACATTGTGTTTCAGCGTGTTTTAGTGCGGAAGAGTGTGTCGTTATGTAAACAGTGTATTAAAGTATGTTAAAGTATGTTAGGTCTATACCATAGCACTTTAACGCAATGTATAATAAGTTATGACTATAATACGCTGTAACACTATAAACGACATACTAAACAACCTATAACATACTTTAAAACTATAATACAATCAAACACACTATAACATAACCTGGGACACACCATATAACCCACTACAATACTACAGTACATTATAATGCATTTTCCAACGCGTTATAATGTAACATAGGGTTAGGGTTAGGGTTAGGGTTAGGGTTAGATTTAGGGTTAGGGTTAGGGTTAGGGTTAGGGTTAGGGTTAGGGTTAGGGTTAGGGTTAGGGTTAGGGTTAGGGTTAGGGTTAGGGTTAGGGTTAGGGTTAGGGTTAGGGTTAGGGTTAGGGTTAGGGTTAGGGTTAGGGTTAGGGTTAGGGTTAGGGTTAGGGTTAGGGTTAGTGTTAGGGTTAGGGCTATCGTTATGCTATCGTATGTTATAGTGTGTAATTGCGTAATTTAGTATTTACTAGTGTATCTTGTGTGTGAAAGTGCTCTGGAGTCCGTTTTAGGGTATTATAGTATATTATCGTGTTGTAGTGTATTGTAATGTGTTTTCGTGTATTATAGTGTGTTATAGTGGGTTACATTGTGTTTCAGCGTGGTTTAGTGCAGAAGAGTGTTATAGTGTGTCATGTTATGTAAACAGTGTATTAAAGTATGTTAAAGTATGTTAGGGCTATACCATTGCACTTTAACGCAATCTATAATAAGTTATGACTATAATACGCTGTAGCACTATAAACGACATACTAAACAACCTATAACATACTTTAAGACTATAATACAATGGAACACACTATAACATAACCTGGAACACAGTATACTACAGGACATTATAACGCATTGTCTAATGTGTTATAATGTAACATAGTCTTATGGTGTGACAACGCGGATGATATAATACGCTAAATGTTTTGTGGTGCGTTATATTGTATTTTAGTGTAATAGTGTATTTCAGTTTGTATTATCGTATTCTGGGGAATTACAGTTCGTCTTGTCGCATTTATAGTCTATTCTAGTGTATTATAGTTTACTTTAGTGGACTATACTGTCTTCCAGTGTATTATAGCGTGTATTATATTTTATTATGTGTTCAAGTGTTATTTTGTGTGTTACGGTAGATTAGAGTATGTTGTAGTGTGTAATAGTGCGTATCCGTGTTAAATTGTATTACGTTGTGTTTCACGTTGCCATAGTGTGTGTATTATGCTATCGTATGTTAGTGTGTAATTGCGTAATTTAGTATTTAACAGTGCATCAGTGTTCTAGAGTCCGTTTTAGGGTATTATAGTATATTATCGTGTTGTAGTGTATTGTAATGTGTTTTCGTGTATGATAGTGTGTTGTAGTGGGTTACATTGTGTTTCAGCGTGGTTTAGTGCAGAAGAGTGTTATAGTGTGTCATATTATGTAAACAGTGTATTAAAGTATGTTAAAGTATGTTAGGGCTATACCATAGCACTTTAACGCAATCTATAATAAGTTATGACTATAATACGCTGTAACACTATAAACGTCATACTAAACAACCTATAACATACTTTAAGACTATAATACAATGGAACACACTATAACATAACCTGGAACACAGTTACAATACTACAGGACATTATAACGCATTATCTAATGTGTTATAATGTATCATAGTGTTATGGTGTGACAACGCGGATGATATAATACGCTAAATGTTTTGTGGTGCGTTATAGTGTATTTTAGTGTAATAGTGTATTACAGTTTGTATTATCGTATTCTGGGGAATTACAGTTCGTCTTGTCGCATTTATAGTCTATAGTTGTCGTATTATAGTTTACTTTATGGACTATACTGTCTTCCAGTGTATTATAGCGTGTATTATATTTTATTATGTGTTCTAGTGTTATTTTGTGTGTTACGGTAGATTGGAGTATGTTATAGTGTGTAATAGTGTGTATCCGTGTTAAATTGTATTACGTTGTGTTTCACGTTGCCATAGTGTGTGTATTATGCTATCGTATGTTAGTGTGTAATTCCGTAATTTAGTATTTAACAGTGCATCAGTGTTCTAGAGTCCGTTTTAGGGTATTATAGTATATTATCGTGTTGTAGTGTATTGTAATGTGTTTTCGTGTATGATAGTGTGTTATAGTGGGTTACATTGTCTTTCAGCGTGTTTTAGTGCAGAAGGGTGTGTCGTTATGTAAACAGTGTATTAAAGTATGTTAAAGAATGTTAGGGATATACCATAGCACTTTAACGCAATGTATAATAAGTTATGTCTATAATACGCTGTAACACTATAAACGACATACTAAACAACCTATAACATACTTTAAGACTATAATACAATGGAACACACTATAACATAACCTGGGACACACCATATAACCCACTACTATACTACAGTACATTATAATTCATTTTCCAATGCGTTATAATGTAACATAGGGTTAGGGTTAGGGTTAGGGTTAGGGTTAGGGTAAGGGTTAGGGTTAGGGTTAGGGTTAGGGTTAGGGTTAGGGTTAGGGTTAGGGTTAGGGTTAGGGTTAGGGTTAGGTTTAGGGTTAGGGTTAGGGTTAGGGTTAGGTTTAGGGTTAGGGTTAGGGTTAGGGTTAGGGTTAGGGTTAGGGTTAGGGTTAGGGTTAGGGTTAGGGTTAGGGTTAGCGTTATGCTATCGTATGTTATAGTGTGTAATTGCGTAATTTAGTATTTACTAGTGTATCTTGTGTGTGTTAAGGTGTATTGCTGTGTGACAACGCGGATGCTATAATGCGCTAAAATGTTTTGTGGTGCGTTATAGTGTATTTTAGTGTAATAGTGTATTACAGTTTGTATTATCGTATTCTGGGGAATTACAGTTCGTCTTGTCGCATTTATAGTCTATAGTTGTCGTATTATAGTTTACTTTATGGACTATACTGTCTTCCAGTGTATTATAGCGTGTATTATATTTTATTATGTGTTCTAGTGTTATTTTGTGTGTTACGGTAGATTGGAGTATGTTATAGTGTGTAATAGTGTGTATCCGTGTTAAATTGTATTACGTTGTGTTTCACGTTGCCATAGTGTGTGTATTATGCTATCGTATGTTAGTGTGTAATTCCGTAATTTAGTATTTAACAGTGCATCAGTGTTCTAGAGTCCGTTTTAGGGTATTATAGTATATTATCGTGTTGTAGTGTATTGTAATGTGTTTTCGTGTATGATAGTGTGTTATAGTGGGTTACATTGTCTTTCAGCGTGTTTTAGTGCAGAAGGGTGTGTCGTTATGTAAACAGTGTATTAAAGTATGTTAAAGAATGTTAGGGATATACCATAGCACTTTAACGCAATGTATAATAAGTTATGTCTATAATACGCTGTAACACTATAAACGACATACTAAACAACCTATAACATACTTTAAGACTATAATACAATGGAACACACTATAACATAACCTGGGACACACCATATAACCCACTACTATACTACAGTACATTATAATTCATTTTCCAATGCGTTATAATGTAACATAGGGTTAGGGTTAGGGTTAGGGTTAGGGTTAGGGTAAGGGTTAGGGTTAGGGTTAGGGTTAGGGTTAGGGTTAGGGTTAGGGTTAGGGTTAGGGTTAGGGTTAGGGTTAGGTTTAGGGTTAGGGTTAGGGTTAGGGTTAGGTTTAGGGTTAGGGTTAGGGTTAGGGTTAGGGTTAGGGTTAGGGTTAGGGTTAGGGTTAGGGTTAGGGTTAGGGTTAGGGTTAGGGTTAGCGTTATGCTATCGTATGTTATAGTGTGTAATTGCGTAATTTAGTATTTACTAGTGTATCTTGTGTGTGTTAAGGTGTATTGCTGTGTGACAACGCGGATGCTATAATGCGCTAAAATGTTTTGTGGTGCGTTATAGTGTATTTTAGTGTAATAGTGTATTACAGTTTGTATTATCGTATTCTGGGGAATTACAGTTCGTCTTGTCGCATTGATAGTCTATTCTAGTGTATTATAGTTTACTTTAGTTGACTATACTGTCTTCCAGTGTATTATAGCGTGTATTATATTTTATTATGTGTTCTAGTGTTATTTTGTGTGTTACGGTAGATTAGAGTATGTTATAGTGTGTAATAGTGCGTATCCGTGTTAAATTGTATTACGTTGTGTTTCACGTTGCCATAGTGTGTGTATTATGCTATCGTATGTTAGTGTGTAATTGCGTAATTTAGTATTTAACAGTGCATCAGTGTTCTAGAGTCCGTTTTAGGGTATTATAGTATATTATCGTGTTGTAGTGTATTGTAATGTGTTTTCGTGTATGATAGTGTGTTAAAGTGGGTTACATTGTCTTTCAGCGTGTTTTAGTGCAGAAGGGTGTGTCGTTATGTAAACAGTGTATTAAAGTATGTTAAAGAATGTTAGGGATATACCATAGCACTTTAACGCAATGTATAATAAGTTATGTCTATAATACGCTGTAACACTATAAACGACATACAAAACAACCTATAACATACTTTAAGACTATAATGGAACACACTATAACATAACCTGGGACACACCATATAACCCACTACAATACTACAGTACATTATAATGCATTTTCCAATGCGTTATAATGTAACATAGGGTTAGGGTTAGGGTTAGGGTTAGGGTTAGGGTTAGGGTTAGGGTTGGGGTTAGGGTTAGGGTTAGGGTTAGGGCTATCGTTATGCTATCGTATGTTATAGTGTGTAATTGCGTAATTTAGTATTTACTAGTGTATCTTGTGTGTGAAAGTGCTCTGGAGTCCGTTTTAGGGTATTATAGTATATTATCGTGTTGTAGTGTATTGTAATGTGTTTTCGTGTATTATAGTGTGTTATAGTGGGTTACATTGTGTTTCAGTGTGGTTTAGTGCAGAAGAGTGTTATAGTGTGTCATGTTATGTAAACAGTGTATTAAAGTATGTTAAAGTATGTTAGGGCTATACCATAGTACTTTAACGCAATCTATAATAAGTTATGACTATAATACGCTGTAGCACTATAAACGACATACTAAACAACCTATAACATACATTAAGACTATAATACAATGGAACACACTATAACATAACCTGGAACACAGTATAATGTAACATAGGGTTAGCGTTAGGGTTAGGGTTAGGGTTAGGGTTAGGGTTAGGGTTAGGGCTATCGTTATGATTTAAGGTTATTTTGTGTGTTACGGTATGTTATAGTGTGTAATAGTGTACAATACTACAGTACATTATAATGCATTTTCCAATGCGTTATAATGTAACAAAGGGTTAGGGTTAGGGTTAGGGTTAGGGTTAGGGCTATCGTTATGCTATCGTATGTTATAGTGTGTAATTGCGTAATTTAGTATTTACTAGTGTATCTTGTGTGTGTTAAGGTGTATTGCTGTGTGACAACTCGGATGCTATAATGCGCTAAAATGTTTGTGGTGCGTTATAGTGCGTTTTAGTGTAATAGTGTTTTACAGTTTGTATTATCGGATTCTGGGGTATTACAGTTCGTCTCATCGCATTTCTAGTCTATTCTAGTGTATTATAGTTTACTTTAGTGGACTACTGTCCCAATGTAGCGTGTATTATATTTTATTTTGTGCTCTTGTGTTATTTTGTGTGTTACAGTATGTTATATTGTGTAATAGTGTATAATATCCGGGTTTAAATATATTACCTTGTGTTTGACGTTGCCATAGTGTGTGTATTATGCTATCTTATGTTATAGTGTGTAATTGCGTAATTTAGTATTTACTAGTGTATCTTGTGTGCGAAAGTGCTCTATAGTCCGTTTTAGGGTATTATAGTATATTATCGTGTTGTAGAGAATTGTACACGTATACTCCCTTCCCCGTGTACACCCCGTCCCCGCGTACACGCTGCCCCGTCCCCGTGTACGCCCCGTCCCCGTGTACACCCCGTCCCCTTGTACACACATTCCCCGTGTACACCCCGTCCCCGTGTACACGCAGCCCCGTCCCCGTGTACACCCCGTGCACGTGTACACCCGTCCCCTTGTACAAGCTGCCCCGTCCCCGTGTACGCCCCGTCCCCGTGTACGCCCTGTCCCCGTGTACACCCCGTCCCCGTGTACACCCCGTCTCCGTGTACACGCAGCCACGTCCCCGTGCGCGCCCCGTCCCCGTATACGCCCCGTCCCCGTGTACACCCCGACCCCGTGTACACCCGTCCCCGTGTACACGCTGACCCGTCCCCGTGTACTTCCCGTCCCTGTGTACACGCTGTCGCCGTGTAAACGCAGCTCCGTCCCTGTGTACGCCCCGGCCCCGTGTACACGATGCCCCGTCCCCGTCTACACGCAGCCCCGTCGTCGTGTACACCCCGTCGTCGTGTACACGCAACCACGTCCCAGTGTACACGATGCCCCATCCCCGTGTACACCCCGTCCCCGTGTACTCGCTGCCCCGTCACCGTGTACACGCTGCGCCGTCCCCGTATACACCCCGTCCCCGCGTTTCTCTCATTTCTCTCATTCTCTCTCTCTCAATCTCTATTTCCTCTCCTCCCTCTGATTCCTTCTCTCTCTCTCTCTCTCTCTCTCTCTCTCTCTCTCTCTCTCTCTCTCTCTCTCTCTCTCTCTCTCTCTCTCTCTCTCTCTCTCTCTCTCTCTCTCTCTCTCTCTCTCTCTCTCTCTCTCTCAGATTGGTTTAGTGCAGAAGAGTGTTATAGTGTGTCATTTTATGTAAACAATGTATTAAAGTATGTTAAAGTATGTTAGGGCTATACCATTGCACTAACGCAATGTATAATAAGTTATGACTATAATACGGTTTTATTTTGTGTGCTAGTGTTATTTTGTGTGTTACCGTAGATTAAAGTATGTTATAGTGTGTAATAGTGTATAGTATCCGTGTTAAATTGTATTACGTTGTGTTTCACGTTGCCCTAGTGTGTGTGTATTATGCTATCGTATGTTAGTGTGTAATTGCGTAATTTAGTATTTAACAGTGCATCAGTGTTCTAGAGTCCGTTTTAGGGTATTATAGTATATTATCGTGTTGTAGTGTATTGTAATGTGTTTTCGTGTATGATAGTGTGTTGTAGTGGGTTACATTGTGTTTCAGCGTGTTTTAGTGCGGAAGAGTGTGTCGTTATGTAAACAGTGTATTAAAGTATGTTAAAGTATGTTAGGTCTATACCATAGCACTTTAACGCAATGTATAATAAGTTATGACTATAATACGCTGTAACACTATAAACGACATACTAAACAACCTATAACATACTTTAAAACTATAATACAATCAAACACACTATAACATAACCTGGGACACACCATATAACCCACTACAATACTACAGTACATTATAATGCATTTTCCAACGCGTTATAATGTAACATAGGGTTAGGGTTAGGGTTAGGGTTAGGGTTAGATTTAGGGTTAGGGTTAGGGTTAGGGTTAGGGTTAGGGTTAGGGTTAGGGTTAGGGTTAGGGTTAGGGTTAGGGTTAGGGTTAGGGTTAGGGTTAGGGTTAGGGTTAGGGTTAGGGTTAGGGTTAGGGTTAGGGCTATCGTTATGCTATCGTATGTTATAGTGTGTAATTGCGTAATTTAGTATTTACTAGTGTATCTTGTGTGTGAAAGTGCTCTGGAGTCCGTTTTAGGGTATTATAGTATATTATCGTGTTGTAGTGTATTGTAATGTGTTTTCGTGTATTATAGTGTGTTATAGTGGGTTACATTGTGTTTCAGCGTGGTTTAGTGCAGAAGAGTGTTATAGTGTGTCATATTATGTAAACAGTGTATTAAAGTATGTTAAAGTATGTTAGGGCTATACCATAGCACTTTAACGCAATCTATAATAAGTTATGACTATAATACGCTGTAACACTATAAACGTCATACTAAACAACCTATGACATACTTTAAGACTATAATACAATGGAACACACTATAACATAACCTGGAACACAGTTACAATACTACAGGACATTATAACGCATTATCTAATGTGTTATAATGTATCATAGTGTTATGGTGTGACAACGCGGATGATATAATACGCTAAATGTTTTGTGGTGCGTTATAGTGTATTTTAGTGTAATAGTGTATTACAGTTTGTATTATCGTATTCTGGGGAATTACAGTTCGTCTTGTCGCATTGATAGTCTATTCTAGTGTATTATAGTTTACTTTAGTGGACTATACTGTCTTCCAGTGTATTATAGCGTGTATTATATTTTATTATGTGTTCTAGTGTTATTTTGTGTGTTACGGTAGATTAGAGTATGTTATAGTGTGTAATAGTGCGTATCCGTGTTAAATTGTATTACGTTGTGTTTCACGTTGCCATAGTGTGTGTATTATGCTATCGTATGTTAGTGTGTAATTGCGTAATTTAGTATTTAACAGTGCATCAGTGTTCTAGAGTCCGTTTTAGGGTATTATAGTATATTATCGTGTTGTAGTGTATTGTAATGTGTTTTCGTGTATGATAGTGTGTTAAAGTGGGTTACATTGTCTTTCAGCGTGTTTTAGTGCAGAAGGGTGTGTCGTTATGTAAACAGTGTATTAAAGTATGTTAAAGAATGTTAGGGATATACCATAGCACTTTAACGCAATGTATAATAAGTTATGTCTATAATACGCTGTAACACTATAAACGACATACAAAACAACCTATAACATACTTTAAGACTATAATACAATGGAACACACTATAACATAACCTGGGACACACCATATAACCCACTACAATACTACAGTACATTATAATGCATTTTCCAATGCGTTATAATGTAACATAGGGTTAGGGTTAGGGTTAGGGTTAGGGTTAGGGTTAGGGTTAGGGTTGGGGTTAGGGTTAGGGTTAGGGTTAGGGCTATCGTTATGCTATCGTATGTTATAGTGTGTAATTGCGTAATTTAGTATTTACTAGTGTATCTTGTGTGTGAAAGTGCTCTGGAGTCCGTTTTAGGGTATTATAGTATATTATCGTGTTGTAGTGTATTGTAATGTGTTTTCGTGTATTATAGTGTGTTATAGTGGGTTACATTGTGTTTCAGTGTGGTTTAGTGCAGAAGAGTGTTATAGTGTGTCATGTTATGTAAACAGTGTATTAAAGTATGTTAAAGTATGTTAGGGCTATACCATAGTACTTTAACGCAATCTATAATAAGTTATGACTATAATACGCTGTAGCACTATAAACGACATACTAAACAACCTATAACATACATTAAGACTATAATACAATGGAACACACTATAACATAACCTGGAACACAGTATAATGTAACATAGGGTTAGCGTTAGGGTTAGGGTTAGGGTTAGGGTTAGGGTTAGGGCTATCGTTATGATTTAAGGTTATTTTGTGTGTTACGGTATGTTATAGTGTGTAATAGTGTACAATACTACAGTACATTATAATGCATTTTCCAATGCGTTATAATGTAACAAAGGGTTAGGGTTAGGGTTAGGGTTAGGGTTAGGGCTATCGTTATGCTATCGTATGTTATAGTGTGTAATTGCGTAATTTAGTATTTACTAGTGTATCTTGTGTGTGTTAAGGTGTATTGCTGTGTGACAACGCGGATGCTATAATGCGCTAAAATGTTTGTGGTGCGTTATAGTGCGTTTTAGTGTAATAGTGTTTTACAGTTTGTATTATCGGATTCTGGGGTATTACAGTTCGTCTCATCGCATTTCTAGTCTATTCTAGTGTATTATAGTTTACTTTAGTGGACTACTGTCCCAATGTAGCGTGTATTATATTTTATTTTGTGCTCTTGTGTTATTTTGTGTGTTACAGTATGTTATATTGTGTAATAGTGTATAATATCCGGGTTTAAATATATTACCTTGTGTTTGACGTTGCCATAGTGTGTGTATTATGCTATCTTATGTTATAGTGTGTAATTGCGTAATTTAGTATTTACTAGTGTATCTTGTGTGCGAAAGTGCTCTCTAGTCCGTTTTAGGGTATTATAGTATATTATCGTGTTGTAGAGTATTGTAATGTGTTTTCGTGTATTATAGTGTGTTATAGTGGGTTACATTGTGTTTCAGCGTGGTTTAGTGCAGAAGAGTGTTATAGTGTGTCATATTATGTAAACAGTGTATTAAAGTATGTTAAAGTATGTTAGGGCTATACCATAGCACTTTAACGCAATCTATAATAAGTTATGACTATTATACGCTGTAACACTATAAACGTCATACTAAACAACCTATAACATACTTTAAGACTATAATACAATGGAACACACTATAACATAACCTGGAACACAGTTACAATACTACAGGACATTATAACGCATTATCTAATGTGTTATAATGTATCATAGTGTTATGGTGTGACAACGCGGATGATATAATACGCTAAATGTTTTGTGGTGCGTTATAGTGTATTTTAGTGTAATAGTGTATTACAGTTTGTATTATCGTATTCTGGGGAATTACAGTTCGTCTTGTCGCATTTATAGTCTATAGTTGTCGTATTATAGTTTACTTTATGGACTATACTGTCTTCCAGTGTATTATAGCGTGTATTATATTTTATTATGTGTTCTAGTGTTATTTTGTGTGTTACGGTAGATTGGAGTATGTTATAGTGTGTAATAGTGTGTATCCGTGTTAAATTGTATTACGTTGTGTTTCACGTTGCCATAGTGTGTGTATTATGCTATCGTATGTTAGTGTGTAATTGCGTAATTTAGTATTTAACAGTGCATCAGTGTTCTAGAGTCCGTTTTAGGGTATTATAGTATATTATCGTGTTGTAGTGTATTGTAATGTGTTTTCGTGTATGATAGTGTGTTTTAGTGGGTTACATTGTGTTTCAGCGTGTTTTAGTGCAGAAGAGTGTGTCGTTATGTAAACAGTGTATTAAAGTATGTTAACCATAGGTCTATACCATAGCACTTTAACGCAATGTATAATAAGTTATGTCTATAATACGCTGTACACTATAACGACATACTAAACAAACTATAACTTACTTTAAGACTATAATACAATGGAACACCTATAACATAACCTGGGACACACCATATAACCCACTTCAATACTACAGTACATTATTAATGCATTTTCCAATGCGTTATAATGTAACATAGGGTTAGGGTTAGGGTTAGGGTTAGGGTTAGGGTTAGGGTGAGATTTAAGGTTAGGGTTAGGGTTAGGGTTAGGGTTAGGGTTAGCGTTAGGTTAGGGTTAGGGTTAGGGTTAGGGTTAGGGTTAGGGTTAGGGTTAGGGCTATCGTTATGCTATCGTATGTTATAGTGTGTAATTGCGTAATTTAGTATTTACTAGTGTATCTTGTGTGTGAAAGTGCTCTGGAGTCCGTTTTAGGGTATTATAGTATATTATCGTGTTGTAGTGTATTGTAATGTGTTTTCGTGTATTATAGTGGGTTATAGTATAACCACTACAATACTACAGGACATTATAACGCATTATCTAATGTCATAGTGTTATGGTGTGACAACGCGGATGATATAATACGCTAAATGTTTTGTGGTGCGTTATAGTGTATTTTAGTGTAATAGTGTATTACAGTTTGTATTATCGTATTCTGGGGAATTACAGTTCGTCTCGTCGCATTTATAGTCTATTCTAGTGTATTATAGTTTACTTTAGTGGACTATACTGTCTTCCAGTGTATTATAGCGTGTATTATATTTTATTATGTGTGCTAGTGTTATTTTGTGTGTTACCGGAGATTAAAGTATGTTATAGTGTGTAATAGTGTATAGTATCCGTGTTAAATTGTATTACGTGTGTTTCACGTTGCCATAGTGTGTGTATTATGCCCCGTCCCCGTGTACACGCAGCCCCGTCCCCGTTTACACCCCCGTCCCCGTGCACAGCCCGGTCCCGTGTACACGCTGCCCCGTCCCCGTGTACGCCCCGTCCCCGTGTACACCCCGTCCCCTTGTACACCCCTTCCCGTGTACAACCCCGTTCCAGTGTACACGTTGCCCCGTCGTCGTGTACGAACCGTCTCCGTGTACATGCTGCCCCGTCCACGTATACTCCCTTCCCCGTGTACACCCCGTCCCCGCGTACACGCTGCCCCGTCCCCGTGTACACCCCCGTCCCCATGAACACCCCGTCCCCGTGTACGCCCCGTCCCCATGTACGCCCTGTCCCCGTGTACACCCCGTCCCCGTGTACACCCGTCCCCGTGTACACGCAGCCACGTCCCCGTGCGCGCCCCGTCCCCGTATACGCCCCGTCCCCGTGTACTTCCCGTCCCCGTGTACACGCTGTCGCCGTGTAAACGCAGCTCCGTCCCTGTGTTCGCCCCGGCCCCGTGTACACGATGCCCCGTCCCCGTGTACACCACGTCCCCGTGTAAACCCCGTCCCCGTGTACACGATGCCCCGTCCCCGTGTACACCCCTTCCCCGTGTAAACCCCGTCCCCCGTCCCCGTCTACACGCAGCCCCGTCGTCGTGTACACCCCGTCGTCGTGTACACGCAACCACGTCCCAGTGTACACGATGCCCCATCCCCGTGTACACCCCGTCCCCGTGTACTCGCTGCCCCGTCACCGTGTACACGCTGCGCCGTCCCCGTATACACCCCGTCCCCGCGTTTCTCTCATTTCTCTCATTCTCTCTCTCTCAATCTCTATTTCCTCTCCTCCCTCTGATTCCTTCTCTCTCTCTCTCTCTCTCTCTCTCTCTCTCTCTCTCTCTCTCTCTCACTCTCTCTCTCTCTCTCTCTCTCTCTCTCTCTCTCTCTCTCTCTTCTCTCTCTCTCTCTCTCTCTCTCTCTCTCTCTCATCTCTCTCTCTCTCTCTCCTCTCTCTCTCTCTCTCAGATTGGTTTAGTGCAGAAGAGTGTGTTATGTAAACAGTGTATTAAAGTATGTTAAAGTATGTTAGGGCTATACCATAGCACTAACGCAATCTATAATAAGTTATGACTATAATACGGTGTAACACTATAAAACGACATACTAAACAACCTTTCACATATTTATGACTATAATACAATGAAACACACTATAACATAACTTGGAACACAGTATAAACCCACTACAATATCTAATGCTTTATAATGTAACATAGTGTTATGGTGTGACAACGCAGATGATATAATACGCTAAATGTTTTGTGGTGCGTTATAGTGTATTTTAGTGTAATAGTGTATTACAGTTTGTATTACCGTATTCTGGGGTATTACAGTTCGTCTTGTCGCATTTATAGTCTATTCTAGTGTATTAGTGGACTATAGTGTCTTCCAGTGTATTATAGCGTGTATTATATTTTATTATGTATGCTAGTGTTATTTTGTGTGTTACCGTAGATTAAAGTATGTTATAGTGTGTAATAGTGTATAGTATCCGTGTTAAATTGTATTACGTTGTGTTTCACGTTGCCATAGTGTGTGTATTATGCTATCGTATGTTAGTGTGTAATTGCGTAATTTAGTATTTAACAGTGCATCAGTGTTCTAGAGTCCGTTTTAGGGTATTATAGTATATTATCGTGTTGTAGTGTATTGTAATGTGTTTTCGTGTATGATAGTGTGTTATAGTGGGTTACATTGTGTTTCAGCGTGTTTTAGTGCAGAAGAGTGTGTCGTTATGTTAAAGGATGTTAAAGTATGTTAGGTCTATGCCATAGCACTTTAACGCAATGTATAATAAGTTATGACTATAATACGCTGTAACACTATAAACGACATACCGAACAACCTATAACATACTTTAAGACTATAATACAATGGAACACACTATAACATAACCTGGGACACACCATATAACCCACTACAATACTATAATGTAACATAGGGTTAGGTTGTGATTTATCGGACAGTGGGACAAAATGCCCTCTGGTGCTCAATGATCTCTGCCTGGAGATTCCTTTTCACCATGTACTGCCAATTTGCTCTGGCCCACGGTCTCATCACCCTCGTACAAATCTGTTGACCTTTGCACTTGCCCTTCTGTAGATTTTTAGGAGTCAGTCAGGGTCCACCCTAAGTTTGAGTTTATGCTTGGTTGAGGCCCTTGGCCTCTCGCGTCTAACGCTTCAATCCATATCCCCTCTGCCCTCTTCCGACACCTAGTTGACCAATTTATGTTTGTTTCTAGGCCCATGATCTCTAGGGACTGGGTCCCGTGCTGCTGGGAGTGTCAACTACTGGGTATGGACTTTATGTGTTGCTGAGGTGTCCTGTCAGGCTGACTCTGAGGCTGTTACCTGTTTCGCCTATGTACAGTAAGTTACACTCCTTACATTAAACTGCATACACCCCATTATTTTGCTCACAGGTTATCCTCTGTGCTGTCCGGTCTCTCCTGTCACCCTGTTCTATGTTTTTGTCTATTACCCAGTGGGAGCAGGCCCCATATTGACATTAATTTGTATCCCTACTGCTCCCCTTGTCTGCTGGTTTTATCACAATCTCATTTTTATCCCTCAGCTCTGCCATGGTCTCCCTCTCTTTTCTGGTGAGGTTTGGCCTTTCCTTTGTCATGGGCATATCACAGGCTGTTTTGGTAATGTTCATTTAAAATGTGTCGTGTTTGTTTGGCTTTACCCACGTTCCAGCATTAGAGGCCAATTTTTGCAATGTTTCCTAGGTGGGATTTGCCGGTTTTTACAAAAATTGTGTCATTATCTCACCCTGCCTCCTGATACCCTTATGGGGTCGGCTCTGTTCTTGCAGAACCCTCAGGTGGTGCAGAGTCTGGGCCTTGTTATCAATATCTTGCACTGCTTCCTGATACCCTTATCTGGTCGGCTCTGTTCTTGCAGAACCCTCAGGTGGTGCAGAGTCTGGGCCTTGTTATCAATATCTTACCCTGCTTCCGATGCCCTTATGGGGTCGGCTCTGTTACAAAACCCTCAGGTGGTGCAGAGTATGGGCCTTGTTATAAATATCTTACCCTGCTTCCTGATGCCCTTATTGTGTCGGCTCTGTTCTTGCAGAACCCTCAGGTGGTGCAGAGTCTGGGCCACTTTATAAATAACTCTGCCTGCGACTGCAAAGGAATCTCTCGGTCTCGGTTGACTCCTGTGCTGGTCATGATTCACATTAATACTGTTGTTAAACAATCATACTCATCCCCTCCCCTCTGCATGTAATTACTCATTTCTGGTTCAGTTAGTACAATGCAATACTACTACAGTAAACTATAAACATCAAGTATCTCTAGTACAGTTTCTACAATGCAATACTAGTGCAGTAAACTATAAACATCAAATATCTCTAGTACAGTTTACACCCAGGTGCTCCACAAGTCTTTGGTTTTTCCGGCTTACGGAGACCACTTGCTGAACTTTTCCCTGGTGAAAGGTAGGGTAGGTACGTCATCGGGGTCATCAGGTGGGTACCCTCCTTCCTCGACGTTTCATTGATAAGCCCACAACGTCTCCAGAGGGCTCAACGGTGAAACCTGGCTTCCCAGGTACACCCCCCTCAGTTCCATACCCTCCTGTTTTAAACTTGCAGCTCAACCCGCAGCTCTACTCAACTTCTAGCCGATAAGGGGTTTTAAAAGGGTAGGTTGATGTCCCTACCTTTCTGGATTACTCCTCCCATGTGCTGAGTCCTGGGACCGGTGACTGGGTAACACGCCTCCAGTTTCGCTCTTGCTGTAGCTTCATCAGGGAAAAATCAATAACTACTACTGGTCGGTGGGGAGTTTTAAAGGGTGGGTTGAAAATCCCTCCCTTTCTGGTTATGTCCTTTCCATCTGCTGACTTGGGACTGGTCACTTTGGTTGGGACTGTTGATGTCATCCCTATTCTTTGTGTTTGTTTGATTGTTTGTGTTCCTGGCCTCCTGCTGTTTTATCTGCTGTTAATGTTTTCAGCATTCCTCTGGCCTCCTGTCTTTATCATGTTCTGAAAGTCTTTGTTGTGAGTGAGTGGGCTTTGCAAACCTGCACCTGGTCTGTGTGGAGCTAGTGGCCGTTATGTGGTGGGGGGGGGGAGTCTCTGAGGTGGGCTGAGGTGGGAGTGGGTATCGTGTTGTGAGTGTGTAAGGGTCCTATCACTCCCTTCAATTGTCCGTCTTTTCTGGGGGAGCTAGGTGTGTTCCAGGTGTGATGGGGTGGGGGGTCTCTGGTCTAGAGGGTACTCGGATGGATCATCTATTTACAAAGGTTTAAGATCCTCTTTTGGGGGTCTTTTGGGTTGTTTGGGGAGGTCCTATGCAACCCGATGTTAGGGTTAGATTCTGTGGGTGGGGGTTATTTACTATCTTTGTTGAGTTGAGGGTAGGTGCCAAGGGTCTTTTTGGGGCTGTTTGGGGTGATCCAGTGCCGTTCCGTGTTAGGGTTAGGTTTGGGGGGTGGGCACATTGGCCATCTCTCGCATGCCGTCTACCTTGCTGGGGTTTGAGGGTGGGTGCCTAGGGTTTTTGGGGGACTGTTTGGGGTGGTCCGGTGCAGTCCGGTGTTAGGGTTAGGTTTATGGGTGGGGAAGGGTGCATAGGGACCCCCTCCGGGGTGAGGTATCATCTATCCTTGTGAGGTAGGAGTAGGTGTCAAGTGGGTTGTTGGCACCCTGTGTGGTTCTCCCTGCTATTCTATCCTAAAGTTGTTTTTAGGTTTGAAGGATTGCATAAATCTGAGCCTGTGATTATTTCAATCCTCACTATCTAGGCTGGTACCCTTACATTATATTCCCCCTTGGATTGGCTTTCACCCTCCTGACTCCGTTTGAATCTTTTTTGTGGCTTGCTCCTCCTGCGGTTTTGATTTGTAAAGGTGATGAGGCCCGTGTCACTGCTAAGGTTAGGTTGTGATTTATCGGACAGTGGGACAAAATGCCCTCTGGTGCTCAATGATCCGTTTTAGGGTATTATAGTATATTATCGTGTTGTAGTGTATTGTAATGTGTTTTCGTGTATGATAGTGTGTTGTAGTGGGTTACATTGTGTTTCAGCGTGTTTAGTGCAGAAGAGTGCTTATAGTGTGTCATAATATGTAAACAGTGTATTAAAGTATGTTAAAGTATGTTAGGGCTATACCATAGCACTTTAACGCAATCTATAATAAGTTATGACTATAATACGCTGTAACACTATAAACGTCATACTAAACAACCTATAACATACTTTAAGACTATAATACAATGGAACACACTATAACATAACCTGGAACACAGTTACAATACTACAGGACATTATAACGCATTATCTAATGTGTTATAATGTATCATAGTGTTATGGTGTGACAACGCGGATGATATAATACGCTAAATGTTTTGTGGTGCGTTATAGTGTATTTTAGTGTAATAGTGTATTACAGTTTGTATTATCGTATTCT
>NW_027601398.1:0-10436 GCF_053455715.1 Rhinoraja longicauda
CCATTTATATATAAATTCTTCTGGACATAACTCTTTTATTTTATCCATTTCAATTTTAACCCATGCTGTTTTTCCACCCTCTTGATAAAAGGATGAAATAAAACTCATTTGTGCTGCCAGATAATAATTTTTAAAATTTGGTAATTGCAGTCCACCTAATTCAAATTTCCATGTTAATTTTTCCAGAGACACTCTTGGCATTTTACCTTTCCAAAGAAAATTCCTCACAATTTTGTTCAATTCTTGAAAAAAATTATTTAGCAAAGGTATAGGCCAGTGGTTCCCAACCTTTCAAATATAGCGACCCATTTTAGAACAAGCAATCATGAAGCGACCCCAACCCTTAAAATATCTTATATATACATTCGGTTTTTGTACAACAAACTGCCATATATTGCGATTATTGAATTATAGATTATTTATTCATAAAAAATTCCAAAGCTCCTACAAACATTAATTAATTGCAAATCAATTCAAAATTGTTCGAACACACAAATTTCCACCGTTATGTAAAATATGTTTATGAACTGACTTTAATGAGACGGCTGGTATTGCAGTTTTTTAGCTAGCAATTCTATCCTGGGCTCCGTTGTCGATATGGCACACCTCAAGTCGTCTTCCAGATTTAATTTATTTCGGTATTTGTTTTTAAGGATGAGAAGTTGGGAGAATGCTGCTTCACATAAGTAAGTTGTTGGGAAGGGCAATAAATTCCTTATCGCGATTTCTGATATTACTGGGAATTTTTGGAAACTTTTTGCCCAAAATTCTTGTAGTTGCAATTCACCAAACCATGATTTAGCTTCAAAATTGTTTTTTAAGTCGATGAACTCTTCTTCTGCTGCTTCAGGGATATTAGATACATTGGCATTGAATGGGTTGATTGTAAGGGAGAAAGATTTGCAACATTCATCAGGAAAATAACTTCTTAATCGAACAGTAAGAATTTCCAAATGCTCTTGTATCAAGCTATATAAGTCATCGATGTTAATTTCATTTGCCGCTTCTTCAACAAATTGGACAAGTGTTGGGAACATGTATAATTTCTTATGGTTAATTTTGGTGATCCAGAGTTCCAATTTCATTTTGAAAGACGATATGTTTTCAGACAAAGATATTATCGTACTTTCCTTACCCTGTAATCCTGTATTAACACTATTAAATATCTCAAAAATGTCGACCAGGTATGCCAATTTGCACAACGTAAATTCATCCGTCAACAATGATTCATATTCGCTTGCATTTTGAGAATCGAGAAATATTTGAAGCTCTCCTCTTAATTCAAAAAATCTCTTCAACGCCTTTCCTTTCGAGAGCCATCTTACCTCTGTGTGAAACAATAGTGCTTCATGCGTTGATCCCAAATCCTCACATAAAACTTTGAAGAGCCGTGTTGCAAGTGGCCTTGATTTAACGACATTTACTGCTTTAATCACTCGGTTAAGCACTTCTTTCAATGGTTCAGGTAACGTCTTGGTAGCTAATACTTGTCGATGAATCATGCAGTGAGTCCCAATTACTTCTGGAGTCACTTTTTTAACCAACGATTGGAAGCCAGACTTACAGCCGAGCATTGCAGGTGCCCCGTCAGTACAAACTCCGCATAATTTCTTCCATTCAATTGAATGTTCATTAAAGAAATCATCAATTAAATCAAAAATATCAGCAGCAGTAGTTGAAGTTTGCAGAGGCTTACAACACAAGAATTCTTCTTTAATTTTTTCATTTTTATAATAACGAACATACACAAGAAGTTGTGCAAAGTTTGTCACATCAGTAGTTTCATCAAGCTGTATGCTGAACAGCCCAGTTGGAGTTTCTTTTAATTCTTGAATAATTTGGCATAAAATATCCTCGGACATATCTGTTATCCTTCGTTTTACCGTATTGTTTGACACGGATAGAAGCGATAATTTATTTACCGCTTCAGGACCGATCATGAGACGTACAATATCTTTGGTGCATGGAAAAATAAGATTCTCAGCTATTGTGTGTGGCTTTTTAGCACGTGCTATTCTTAATGCAACCGTGTATGAAGCTTCAATGGCGGCTACATTTTTGTTTTGAAATAATCCACTGCTATCAAGCCGGCGGCTTTTGACACCAACAACTTTTGCTTTAAAAAAGTCAATACTTTTATCTTTCAAATCAGGGTGCTTAGTTTCGAGATGTCTTTGAAGTTTAGCTGGTTTCATAGACTCATGAGCAAGAACTTCCAAACATACTACACACTGTGGTCTTTCCACACCTGCATTAACTATGTCAGTGAATCCCCATTTCAAGAAATCATCACTGTACTTTCTCTTTCTTACACTCATTTTTAAAGGGTTAAGAATCACTCGAACAAAACTAACTACGTGTCACTGCAAGCGCGCGTACAACACTAGGTAAGTGGGAGGAGCGACAGCGGTGGCGCGACCAAGACAAAACAGAAACCAAACATGTTCAATACTGGCTTGAGTGACAACACGTTGTGTTGAGTGACTTAGGGAACTGTTACATTTAGTTTCATAGTATGAATTTATATAACTATCTTAATATGCATTTCACCGTGTTTTATATAATATTCATATCAGCTCAAAATCATTTAACGACCCCATGGCATTGGTGTCGCGACCCCGTTTGGGGTCGCGACCCACAGGTTGGGAACCACTGGTATAGGCAGTGTTTGGAATAAATACTGTATCCTCGGAAAAATATTCATCTTAATACAGTTCACTCTCCCTAGCAATGTAATTGGAAGATTCATCCATTTCTTCAGGTCCTCATCTATTTTTTTTATTAGTGGTTTATAATTTAATTTATACAAATTATTTAACTTATTATCTACTTTAACTCCTAAGTACTTAATGCCTTCTTTTTGCCATTTAAACTGACTTTCTCTTTTACATTGGTCATAATTGCCTTCAAAAAGAGGCATTATTTCAGTTTTATCTTTATTAATTTTATATCCTGATACTTTCCCGTATTCTTCCAATCTGAAATATAATTTTCTTAAGGATTCCAATGGTCTAGTAAGACAAATTAGGACATCATCTGCAAATAAAGTAATTTTGTGATCTTCCTGATTAACTTTAAATCCTTTAATGTCTGAATCTGATCTTATTAGTTCTGCCAGAGGTTCAATAGTCAGATTCAAACTCTCTGTCCCAGATTTAAAACTAGCTACATTCCCTGTCCTCATGTATCTTTGCAAACAACTCGTCTGTCTGTCTGTGCTGGCTTTTGCAGTACACATTCTCGGAGGTGTGAATGTAAAACAAGGGCCGAAGCTGCCTTCATGTCTGGTTACTCCAATGTGATAATCGCTTCTATTGTGTAGCCCTGAGCTCTGGAATAAAGTGGAGATTTTTTAAAAATATATAGTTTTGGAGAGTTTGAGAAAGGGAGGGAGGGAGGGAGGGAGGGAGGGAGGGAGAGAGAGAGAAGGAGGGAGGGTGAGATGGGGAGGGAGGGAGAGAGAGGGGGAGAGAGAGAGATTCACCCACATACAAACAAACTCAAAAAGCTACGAGCTTTAATTTATAGAAACAGAAACATAGAAAATAGGTGCAGGAGTAGGCCATTCGGCCCTTCGAGCCTGTACGCACCGCCATTCAATATGATCATGGCTGATCATCCAGCTCAGTATCCTGTACCTGCCTTCTCTCCATACCCCCTGATCCCTTTAGCCACAAGGGCCACATCCAACTCCCTCTTAAATATAGCCAATGAACTGGCCTCAACTACCTTCTGTGGCAGAGAGTTCCACTGGCAGAGAATTCCAGTGAAATTTATCAAATAAAATAAATTTATCAAAAAGCTACGAGCTTTCATTTATAAAATATCTTTTAATAGCAAGAGGTGGAGAGAGAGGAGGTGGAGAGAGAGGGGGAAGGGAGAGAGAGGAGAGAGAGAGAGATTCACACACACACAAACAAACTCAAAAAGCTACGAGCTTTGATTTATAAATTTATCAAAAAACTGCGAGCTATAATTTATAAATTTATCAATAAGCTACGAGCTTTAAATTATAAACAGGCATGTTGGCCGGTGTGGGCAGGTGGGACTAGTGTAGATGGGGCATGTTGGCCGGTGTGGGCAGGTGGGACTAGTGTAGATGGGGCATGTTGGTCGGTGTGGGCAGGTGGGACTAGTGGAGATGGGGCATGTTGGTCGGTGTGGGCAGGTGGGACTAGTGTAGATGGGGCATGTTGGTCGGTGTGGGCAGGTGGGACTAGTGTAGATGGGGCATGTTGGTCGGTGTGGGCAGGTGGGACTAGTGTAGATGGGGCATGTTGGCCGGTGTGGGCAGGTGGGACTAGTGTAGATGGGGCATGTTGGCCGGTGTGGGCAGGTGGGACTAGTGTAGATGGGTCATGTTGGTCTGTGTGGGCGGGTGGGACTAGTGTAGATGGGGCATGATGGCTGGTGTGGGCAGGTGGAACTAGTGTAGATGGGGCATGTTGGTCTGTGTGGGCGGTTGGGACTAGTGTAGATGGGGCATGTTGGCCGGTGTGGGCAGGTGGGACTAGTGTAGATGGGGCATGTTGGTCGGTATGGGCAGGTGGGACTAGTGTAGATGGGTCATGTTGGTCGGTGTGGGCAGGTGGGACTAGTGTAGATGGGGCATGTTGGTCGGTGTGGGCAGGTGGGACTAGTGTAGATGGGGCATGTTGGTCGGTGTGGGCAGGTGGGACTAGTGTAGATGGGGCATGTTGGTCTGTGTGGGCAGGTGGGACTAGTGTAGATGGGGCATGTTGGCCGGTGTGGGAAGGTGGGACTAGTGTAGATGGGGCATGTTGGGCGGTGTGGGCAGGTGGGACTAGTGTAGATGGGGCATGTTAGAAACATGGAAAATAGGTGCAGGAGTAGGCCATTTGGCCCTTCGAGCCTGCACCGCCATTCAATATGATCATGGCTGATCATCCAGCTCAGTAGCCTGTACCTGCCTTCTCTCCATACCCCCTGATCCCTTTAGCAAAAAGGGCCACATCTAACTCTTAAATATAGCCAATGAACTGGCATCAACTACCTTCTGTGGCAGAGAATTCCACAGATTCACCACTCTCTGTGTGAAGAAATGTTTTCTCATCTCGGTCCTAAAAGACTTCCCCCTTATCCATAAGCTGTGACCCCTGGCTGTAGACTCCCCCAACATCGGGAACAATCTTCCCGCATCTAGCCTCTCCAACCCCTTAAGAATTTTATATGTTTCTATAAGATCCCCCCTCAGTCTTCTAAATTCCAGCGAGTATAAGCCCAGTCTATCCAGTCTTTCCTCATATGAAAGTCCTGCCATCCCAGGGATCAATCTGGTGAACCTTCTCTGTACTCCCTCTAAGGCAAGAAAGTCTTTCCTCAGGTTAGGAGACCAAAACTGCACACAATACTCCAGGTGCGGTCTCACCAAGGCCTTGTACAACTGCAGCAGAACCTCCCTGCTCCTATACTCAAATCCTCTTGCTATCAATGCCAACATACCATTCACTTTCTTCACTGCCTGCTGCACCTGCATGCTTGCTTTCAATGACTGGTGCACCATGACACCCAGGTCACGTTGCATCTCCCCTTCTCCCAATCGGTCATCATTCAGGTAATACTCTGCTTTCCTGTTCTTGCCGCCAAAGTGGATAACATCACATTTATCCACATTATATTGCATCTGCCATGCATTTGCCCACTCACCTAATCTATCCAAGTCACTCTGCAGCCTCCTAGCATCCTCCTAGCACATGTTGGTCTGTGTGGGCGGGTGGGACTAGTGTAGATGGGGCATGTTGGTCGGTGTGGGCAGGTGGGACTAGTGTAGATGGGGCATGTTGGTCAGTGTGGGCAGGTGGGACTAGTGTAGATGGGGCATGATGGACGGTGTGGGCAGGTGGGACTAGTGTAGATGGGGGCATGTTGGTCGGTGTGGGCGGGTGGGACTAGTGTAGATGGGGCATGATGGCTGGTGTGGGCAGGTGGGACTAGTGTAGATGGGGCATCTTGGTCGGTGTGGGCAGGTGGGACTAGTGTAGATGGGGCATGTTGGCCGGTGTGGGCATGTGGGACTAGTGTAGATGGGGCATGTTGGCCGGTGTGGGCAGGTGGGACTAGTGTAGATGGGTCATGTTGGTCTGTGTGGGCGGGTGAGACTAGTGTAGATGGGGCATGATGGTCGGTGTGGGCAGGTGGGACTAGTGTAGATGGGGCATGTTGGTCTGTGTGGGCGGTTGGGACTAGTGTAGATGGGGCATGTTGGCCGGTGTGGGCAGGTGGGACGAGTGTAGATGGGGCATGTTGGTCGGTGTGGGCAGGTGGGACTAGTGTAGATGGGGCATGTTGGTCGGTGTGGGCAGGTGGGACTAGTGTAGATGGGGCATGTTGGTCGGTGTGGCCAGGTGGGACTAGTGTAGATGGGGCATGTTGGTCTGTGTGGGGAGGTGGGACTAGTGTAGATGGGGCATGTTGGCCGGTGTGGGAAGGTGGGACTTGTGTAGATGGGGCATGTTGGGCGGTGTGGGCAGGTGGGACTAGTGTAGATGGGGCATGTTGGGCGGTGTGGGCAGGTGGGACTAGTGTAGATGGGGCATGTTAGAAACATAGAAAATAGGTGCAGGAGTAGGCCATTCGGCCCTTCGAGCCTGCACCGCCATTCAATATGATCATGGCTGATCATCCAGCTCAGTAGCCTGTACCTGCCTTCTCTCCATACCCCCTGATCCCTTTAGCAAAAAGGGCCACATCTAACTCTTAAATGTAGCCAATGAACTGGCCTGAACTACCTTCTGTGGCAGAGAATTCCACAGATTCACCACTCTCTGTGTGAAGAAATGTTTTCTCATCTCGGTCCTAAAAGACTTCCCCCTTATCCTTAAGCTGTGACCCATGGTTGTAGACTCCCCCAACATCGGGAACAATCTTCCCACATCTAGCCTCTCCAACCCCTTAAGAATTTTATATGTTTCTATAAGATCCCCCCTCAGTCTTCTAAATTCCAGCGAGTATAAGCCCAGTCTATCCAGTCTTTCCTCATATGAAAGTCCCACCATCCCAGGGATCAATCTGGTGAACCTTCTCTGTACTCCCTCTAAGGCAAGAACGTCTTTCCTCAGGTTAGGAGACCAAAACTGCACACAATACTCCAGGTGCGGTCTCACCAAGGCCTTGTACAACTGCAGCAGAACCTCCCTGCTCCTATACTCAAATCCTCTTGCTCTGAATGCCAACATACCATTCACTTTCTTCACTGCCTGCTGCACCTGCATGCTTGCTTTCAATGACTGGTGCACCATGACACCCAGGTCACGTTGCATCTCCCCTTCTCCCAATCGGTCACCTTTCAGGTAATACTCTGCTTTCCTGTTCTTGCCGCCAAAGTGGATAACATCACATTTATCCACATTATATTGCATCTGCCATGCATTTGCCCACTCGCCTAATCTATCCAAGTCACTCTGCAGCCTCCTAGCATCCTCCTAGCACATGTTGGTCTGTGTGGGCGGGTGGGACTAGTGTAGATGGGGCATGTTGGTCTGTGTGGGCGGGTGGGACTAGTGTAGATGGGGCATGTTGGTCAGTGTGGGCAGGTGGGCTAGTGTAGATGGGGCATGTTGGACGGTGTGGGCGGGTGGGACTAGTGTAGATGGGGCACGTTGGTCAGTGTGGGCGGGTGGGTCTAGTGTAGATGGGGCATGTTGGACGGTGTGTGCAGGTGGGACTAGTGTAGATGGGGCATGTTGGTCAGTGAGGGCGGGTGGGACTGGTGTAGATGGGGCATGTTGGACGGTGTGGGCAGGTGGGACTAGTGTAGATGGGGCATGTTGGTCAGTGTGGGCAGGTGGGACTAGTGTAGATGGGGCATGATGGACGGTGTGGGCGGGTGGGACTAGTGTAGATGGGGCATGATGGCTATCCACCTCTTGCTATTAAAAGATATTTTATAAATTAAAGCTCATAGTTTTTTGTTTGGGGGAGAGAGTGGGAGGGAGGAAGAGAGGGAGGGATGGGGTGAGGGAGGGAGAGAGGAGGGGAAGAGAGAGGAGGGGGAGAGAGAGGAGGGGGAGAGAGAGGGGGAGAGAGAGAGGAGGGGAAAGAGAAGGGGGAGAGCTATTTAATCTTGTTATTAAAAAGATATTTTATACCTCAAAAAGCTACGAGCTTTAATTGATAAAATATCTTTTAATAGCAAGAGGTGGAGACTGGGTGTGGACAATGTCGCCCGTCGGGCGGGCTGCTAATTGATAATTGGTGGGATCGCTGAGCCTTGGGGAAGTTGTGGGCTTATGAAGGGCCACATGTGCTCACTGTTTCTTTCAACAAAATGGCCGCCACATGTGCTCACTGTTTCTTTCAACAAAATGGCCGCCACATGTGCTCACTGTTTCTTTGTGTCAATGTTTGTCCTTGCTTGCTGGCTCCCCTTCCCTCTCTCTCTCTCCCCCTCCTCTCTCTCACAATGGGTGCAGGAGGAGGCCATTCGGCCCTTCGAGCCTGTACGCACCGCCATTCAATGTGATCGCGGCTGATCGTTCTCAATCAGTACCCACTCTTATGTGGGTTTTAAATTGGTTAATTTTTTCGGGGTTAAATATAGTTGATGTAAAAAATTATATTGTACTAAACTATATCTCACATTAATAGTATTTTTCATACTATCTAAACACAATCTTTCCCAACTTGGTTCATCAATGATAATATTAAGATCTGTTTCCCATCTTTGTCTTGATTTTTGAATTCCTATCTTTCGACTAGATTTTTGTAATAATTTATACATTGATGATATAATTTTTTTTATTCCCTTGCCCTGAATCAAGGATTCAATTCCTTTAATCTGAAATAGAGACATTGAATGACCTAACTTTTCCCTTAAAAAAGATTGTAATTGATAATAGAAAAAAATACTATTCCCTGGAATTTGATATTTATTTCTCAATTGAGAAAATGTCAAAAAGTTATTTCCTTCATAGCAATCTCCTATATGTTTAATACCCTTCTGTTCCCAGACTTGTAGTATTTGATTATTCCAAGCAAACGGCAATAATCTATTTTTTACTAATGGAGTTTTAGCTGTTAAAACAAATCTTTTATCATTAACTTTAACTGTTTTCAACAATGTATTAATTAAATGTTTTAGCAAAGGTGACTCTTTATCCTTAACTAATAGCTTCGCTTCCCATTTATATATAAATTCTTCTGGACATAACTCTTTTATTTTATCCATTTCAATTTTAACCCATGCTGTTTTTCCACCCTCTTGATAAAAGGATGAAATAAAACTCATTTATGCTGCCAGATAATAATTTTTAAAATTTGGTAATTGCAGTCCACCTAATTCAAATTTCCATGTTAATTTTTCCAGAGACACTCTTGGCATTTTACCTTTCCAAAGAAAATTCCTCACAATTTTGTTCAATTCTTGAAAAAAATTATTTGGCAAAGGTTTAGGCAGTGTTTGGAATAAATACTGTATCCTCGGAAAAATATTCATCTTAATACAGTTCACTCTCCCTAGCAATGTAATTGGAAGATTCATCCATTTCTTCAGGTCCTCATCTATTTTTTTATTAATGGTTTATAATTTAATTTATACAAATTATTTAACTTATTATCTACTTTAACTCCTAAGTACTTAATGCCTTCTTTTTGCCATTTAAACTGACTTTCTCTTTTACATTGGTCATAATTGCCTTCATAAAGAGGCATTATTTCAGTTTTATCTTTATTAATTTTATATCCTGATACTTTCCCGTATTCTTCCAATCTGAAATATAATTTTCTTAAGGATTCCAATGGTCTAGTAAGACAAATTAGGACATCATCTGCAAATAAAGTAATTTTGTGATCTTCCTGATTAACTTTAAATCCTTTAATGTCTGAATCTGATCTTATTAGTTCTGCCAGAGGTTCAATAGCCAGATTCAAACTCTCTGTCACAGATTTAAAACTAGCTACATTCCCTGTCCTCATGTACCTTTGCAAACAACTCGTCTGTCTGTCTGTGCTGGCTTTTGCAGTACACATTCTCGGAGGTGTGAATGTAAAACAAGGGCCGAAGCTGCCTTCATGTCTGGTTACTCCAATGTGATAATCGCTTCTATTGTGTAGCCCTGAGCTCTGGAATAAAGTGGAGATTTTTTAAAAATATATAGTTTTGGAGAGTTTGAGAAAGGGAGGGAGGGAGGGAGGGAGGGAGGGAGAGAGAAAGAGGGAGGGAGGGTGAGATGGGGAGGGAGGGAGAGAGAGGGGGAGAAAGAGAGATTCACCCACGTACAAACAAACTCAAAAAGCTACGAGCTTTAATTTATAGAAACAGAAACATAGAAAATAGGTGCAGGAGTAGGCCATTCGGCCCTTCGAGCCTGTACGCACCGCCATTCAATATGATCATGGCTGAGTAGCCTGTACCTGCCTTCTCTCCATACCCCCTGATCCCTTTAGCCACAAGGGCCACATCCAACTCCCTCTTAAAT
>NW_027601398.1:10936-19109 GCF_053455715.1 Rhinoraja longicauda
GCATGTATGAATCCTACATATATAAATATTTTTGGATAAAATGTTTTTGAGAAAACACAACACTTTTTAATTCTTTATCCCATCAGCAAGTTTTTAAAAAAATATCAAAAAATACTTTTTCAGAATATTAAATATTTTTTTTAACTTTTTCTTTTCAACAACTCCATCCCACATTTCAAAATGCAGATTGTATTAGTTAAAGTTATGAATCCCACATAAATAAATATTTATTTAAGCTGCTGCATATTCCAAAATGCAGATTGTATTAGTTCAAGTTATGAATCCGACATCAAATAAATATTTCCCATGAGGATCTACCACCAAGCTTGTGATCACCATCTCTTTTATCTGCCCCCTCCAACCTGAGGGACCAAACAGACATAACAGGCATCTCCCTGAACCAATAATACAAAGAACAGCTCAATGCACTGTGCTGCAAAACCCAATAGGATCGATGCACTCAGAGTCAGTTTGCAAAATCATTCTGCAAGGTATCAATTTGAAGGAACTTGGGGAACTCCTGGACCATTGTCCATCCTCTAGATCACCCTGAGCACAGACTGGCAGGTGTCAATCAAACGAAAAGCCCGTGGTTCTGCAGACAAGGGCTGAGCAATACTGACAAATCTCTCTCAATATATTTAATTAAGCTGCCACATATTCCAAAATGCAGATTGTATTAGTTAAAGTTAGAAATCCCACATGAATAAACATTTTGATAACACACAACACTTGTTTATTCTTTATCACATCAGCAATAAAACAGGCACGTTTTTAAAAAAATATCAAAAAATACTTTTTTAAAGTAATAAATATTTTTAAAACATTCTCTTTTCAACAACTCCATCCGACATTTCCAGAGGTTACACATTCAATGCAGATATTCATTTCCAAATTTACACAAAATTCCTTATTTGAAGTCTCTCTCTCTCTCTTGCTCTCTCTCTAACAAATGCAAGGATTCCTCATTTTAATATTAACAGTTTGGGAGGGGTGAGAAGAGAGAGCAAGAGAGAGAGAGAGAGAGAGAGTGTGTATGAGAGAGATTCAATCTGATTATCATGAGGTTTAGTGAATTATACTACACTGCAGAGAACTAAAGTGAACTGTTTAAAAACTATTTATAAATTAAAGCTCGCAGCTTTTTGAGTTTGTTTGTGCTCTCTCTCTCTCTCTCTCTCTCTCTCTCTCTCTCTCTCTCTCTCTCTCTCTCTCTCTCTCTCTCTCTCTCTCTCTCTCTCTCACACACACACACACACACACTCTCTCTCTCCCCCTCCTCTCCCCCCTCTCTCTCTCTCCCTCTTTCTCCCTAAAGGGAACTATTAGTAAACTACACTACATTAAATTAAATAAAGCTCTCTCTCCCCCTCCCTCTCTCTCTCCCTCTCTCTCTCCCTCTCTCTCCCCCTCTCTCTCCCTCTCTCTCCCCCTCCCTCCCTCTCTCTCTCTCCCACTCCTCTCCCTAAAGGGAACTATCACGTTTAACTAAACTACATTAAATCAAATAAAGTTAAACTGAATTAAATTGATTTGAACCGTGTTTAACTAAACTACATTAAATCAAATAAAGTTAAACTGAATTACATTAGTTTGAATCATGTTTAACTAAACTACATTAAATTAAATAAAGATAAACTGAATTAAATTGATTTGAACCGTGTTTAACTAAACTACATTAAATTAAATAAAGATAAACTGAATTAAATTGATTTGAACCGGTGTTTAACTAAACTACATTAAATTAAATAATGCTAAACTGAATTACATTGATTTGAACCTTGTTTAACTAAACTACATTAAATTAAATAAAGATAAACTGAATTAAATTGATTTGAACTGTGTGTTTAACTAAACAGCATTAAATTCAATTAACACAAAAAAATAGACAACACACTAATGGATTTAAAACACAAGAAGCTTACCCACTTGCTGGAGTTGGCAGAGGTGACAGGTTTGATGCCAGAGTTGGCCGGTCTGAGCTCCCAATACTGCAATTAGCAGCATGCAGCTTTTTATTTATTGAGGAGCTGAGGTGACACACACACAAATTCCACAAACAGATGCCTTTACCTTATTTGGAATAAACCTGTTCCAAGTTAACTATCTGAGCTAAACTCTGTGCACAGGTTTCAGTGCTCAAGGCACCCAAGGGTGCTCCACAATAGAAACCATTATCACATTGGGGTAACCTTTACATGAAGGCAGTTTCGGCCATTGTCACAGATGGAAAACTAGCCGCATTTCCTGTCCTCAGGTATCTTTGCAAACAACTCGTCTGTCTGCCTTGCCTTTTGCACTACACATTTGTAAATTTATCAAAAAGCTACGAGCTTTAATTTATAAATTTATCAAAAAGCTACGAGCTTTAATTTATAAATGTATCAAAAAGCTACCAGTTTTAATTTATCAATTTATCAAAAAGCTACAAGCTTTAATTTATAAATTTATCAAAAAGCTGCGAGATTTAATTTATAAATTTATCAAAAAGCTAGGAGTTTTAATTGATAAATTTATCAAAAAGCTACGAGCTTTAATTTATAAATTTATCAAAAAGCTGCGAGCTTTAATTTTTTAATTTATCAAAAAAGCTACGAGCTTTAATTTTTTAAATTTATCAAAAAGCTACGAACTTTAATATATAAAATATCTTTTAATAGCAAGAGGTGGAGAGAGAGGAGGGGGCGAGAGAGAGGGGAAGGGGAGAGAGAGGAGAGAGAGAGAGATTCACACACACACACAAACAAACTCAAAAAGCTACGAGCTTTAATTTATAAATTTATCAAAAAGCTACGAGCTTTAATTGATAAATTTATCAAAAAGCTACGAGCTTTAATTTTTAAATTTATCAAAATGCTACGAGCTTTAATTTATAAACCGGCATGTTGGTCGTTGTGGGCAGGTGGGACTAGTGTAGATGGGGCATGTTGGTCGGTGTGGGCAAGTGGGACAAGTGTAGATGGGTCATGTTGGTCGGTGTGGGCAGGTGGGACTAGTGTAGATGGGCCATGTTGGTCGGTGTGGGCAGGTGGGACTAGTGTAGATGGGCCATGTTGGTCGGTGTGGGCAGGTGGGACTAGTGTAGATGGGTCATGTTGGTCTGTGTGGGTGGGTGGGACTAGTGTAGATGGGGCATGTTGGCCAGTGTAGGAAGGTGGGACTAGTGTAGATGGGGCATGTTGGCCGGTGTGGGCAGGTGGGACTTGTGTAGATGGGGCATGTTGGGAGGTGTGGGCAGGTGGGACTAGTGTAGATGGGGCATGTTGGTCTGCGTGGGCGGGTGGGACTAGTGTAGATGGGGCATGATGGCTGGTGTGGGCAGGTGGGACTAGTGTATATGGGGCATGTTGGTCTGTGTGGGCAGGTGGGACTAGTGTAGATGGGGGCATGTTGGCCGGTGTGGAAGGTAGGACAAGTGTAGATGGGGAATGTTGGTCGGTGTGGGCAGGTGGGGACTAGTGTAGATGGGGCATGTTGGGCGGTGTGGGCAGGTGGGACTAGTGTAGATGGGGCATGTTGGGCGGTGTGGGCAGGTGGGACTAGTGTAGATGGGGCATGTTAGAAACATAGAAAATAGGTGCAGGAGTAGGCCATTCGGCCCTTCGAGCCTGCACCGCCATTCAATATGATCATGGCTGATCATCCAGCTCAGTAGCCCGTACCTGCCTTCTCTCCATACCCCCTGATCCCTTTAGCAAAAGGGGCCCACATCTAACTCTTAAATATAGCCAATGAACTGGCCTCAACTACCTTCTGTGGCAGAGAATTCCACAGATTCACCACTCTCTGTGTGAAGAAATGTTTTCTTATCTCGGTCCTAAAAGACTTCCCCCTTATCCTTAAGCTGTGACCCCTGGTTCTGGACTCCCCCAACATCGGGAACAATCTTCCCGCATCTAGCCTCTCCAACCCCTTAAGAATTCTATATGTTTCTATAAGATCCCCCCTCAGTCTTCTAAATTCCAGCGAGTATAAGCCCAGTCTATCCAGTCTTTCCTCATATGAAAGTCCCACCATCCCAGGGATCAATCTGGTGAACCTTCTCTGTACTCCTTCTAAGGCAAGAAAGTCTTTCCTCAGGTTAGGAGACCAAAACTGTACGCAATACTCCAGGTGCGGTCTCACCAAGGCCTTGTACAACTGCAGCAGAACCTCCCTGCTCCTATACTCAAATCCTCTTGCTATGAATGCCAACATACCATTCACTTTCTTCACTGCCTGCTGCACCTGCACGCTTGCTTTCAATGACTGGTGCACCATGACACCCAGGTCACGTTGCATCTCCCCTTCTCCAATCGGTCACCATTCAGGTAATACTCTGCTTTCCTGTTCTTGCCGCCAAAGTGGATAACATCACATTTATCCACATTATATTGCATCTCCCATGCATTTGCCCACTCGCCTAATCTATCCAAGTCACTCTGCAGCCTCCTCACATCCTCCTAGCACATGCTGGTCTGTGTGGGCGGGTGGGACTAGTGTAGATGGGGCATGTTTGACGGTGTGGGCAGGTGGGACTAGTGTAGATGGGGCATGTTGGACGGTGTGGGCAGGTGGGACTAGTGTAGATGGGGCATGTTGGTCTGTGTGGGCAGGTGGGACTAGTGTAGATGGGGCATGTTTGGCTGGTGTGGGCAGGTGGGACTAGTGTAGATGGGGCATGTTGGACGGTGTGGGCAGGTGGGACTAGTGTAGATGGGGCATGTTGGTCAGTGTGGGCAGGTGGGACTAGTGTAGATGGGGCATGTTGGTCGGTGTGGGCCAGGTGGGACTAGTGTAGATGGGGCATGTTGGTCGGTGTGGGCAGGTGGGACTAGTGTAGATGGGGCATGTTGGTCAGTGTGGGCAGGTGGGACTAGTGTAGATGGGGCATGATGGACGGTGTGGGCGGGTGGGACTAGTGTAGATTGGGCATGATGGTCGGGTGTGGGCAGGTGGGACTAGTGTAGATGGGGCATGTTGGCCGGTGTGGGCAGGTGGGACTAGTGTAGATGGGGCATGTTGGTCTGTGTGGGCAGGTGGGACTAGTGTAGATGGGGCATGATGGACGGTGTGGGCGGGTGGGACTAGTGTAGATGGGGCATGTTGGTCTGTGTGGGCAGGTGGGACTAGTGTAGATGGGGCATGATGGACGGTGTGGGCAGGTGGGACTAGTGTAGATGGGGCATGTTGGTCAGTGTGGGCAGGTGGGACTAGTGTAGATGGGGCATGATGGACGGTGTGGGCGGGTGGGACTAGTGTAGATGGGGCATGTTGGTCAGTGTGGGCAGGTTGGACTAGTGTAGATGGGGCATGATGGACGGTGTGGGCGGGTGGGACTAGTGTAGATGGGCATGTTGGTCAGTGTGGGCGGGTGGGACTAGTTTAGATGGGGCATGTTGGTCAGTGTGGACCGGTGGGACTAGTGTAGATGGGCTATGTTGGTCAGTGTGGGCAGGTGGGACTAGTGTAGATGGGGCATGATGGACGGTGTGGGCGGGTGGGACTAGTGTAGATGGGGCATGGTTGGTCAGGTGTGGGCAGGTGGGACTAGTGTAGATGGGGCATGTTGGTCAGTGTGGGTGGGTGGGACTAGTGTAGATGGGGCATGTTGGTCAGTGTGCGCGGGTGGACTAGTGTAGATGGGGCATGTTGGTCAGTGTGGGCAGGTGGGACTAGTGTAGATGGGGCATGATGGACGGTGTGGGTGGGTGGGACTAGTGTAGATGGGGCATGTTGGACGGTGTGGGCAGGTGGGACTAGTGTAGATGGGGCATGATGGACGGTGTGGGACTAGTGTAGATGGGCATGTTGGTCGGTGTGGGCAGGTGGGACTAGTGTAGATGGGGCATGATGGTCAGTGTGGGCTGGTGGGACTAGTGTAGATGGGGCATGTTGGTCAGTGTGGGCGGGTGGGACTAGTGTAGATGGGGCATGATGGCTATCCACCTCTTGCTATTAAAAGATATTTTATAAATTAAAGCTCATAGTTTTTTGTTTGGGGGAGAGAGAGGGAGGGAGGGAGAGAGGGAGGGATGGAGTGAGGGAGGCAGAGAGGAGGGGAAGAGAGAGGAGGGGGAGAGAGAGGAGGGGGAGAGAGAGGGGGAGATAGGGAGGAGGGGAAAGAGAAGGGGGAGAGCTATTTAATCTTGTTATTAAAAAGATAATTTATACCTCAAAAAGCTACGAGCTTTAATTTATAAAATATCTTTTAATAGCAAGAGGTGGAGACTGGGTGTGGACAATGTCGCCTGTCGGGCGGGCTGCTAATTGATAATTGGTGGGATCGCTGAGCCTTGGGGAAGTTGTGGGCTTATGAAGGGCCACATGTGCTCACTGTTTCTTTCAACAAAATGGCCGCCACATGTGCTCGCTGTTTCTTTGTGTCAATGTTTGTCCTTGCTTGCTAGCTCCCGTTCCCTCTCTCTCTCTCGTCCTCCTCTCTCTCACAATAGGTGCAGGAGGAGGCCATTCGGCCCTTCGAGCCTGTACGCACCGCCATTCAATGTGATCGCGGCTGATCGTTCTCAATCAGTACGCACTCTCTGTGTGAAAAAAAAGTCCTCATCTCGGTCCTAAAAGACTTCCCCTTTATCCTTAAACTGTGACCCCTGGTTCTGGACTTCCCCAACATCGGGAACAATCTTCACGCATCTCGCCTGTCCGACCCCTTAAGAATTTGGTACGTTTTCTCCCCTCAATCTTCTAAATTCCTGCGAGTACAAGCCGAGTCTATCCAGTCTATCTTCATATGAAAGTCCTGCCATTCCAGGAATCAATCTGGTGAACCTTCTCTGTACTCCCTCTATGGCAAGAATGTCTTTCCTCAGATTAGGAGACCAAAAACTGTACGCAATACTCCAGGTGCGGTCTCACCAATGCCCTGTGCAACTGCAGCAGAACCTCCCTGCTCCTATACTCAAATCCCCTCCCTATGAATGCCAACATACCATTGGCTTTCTCCACTGCCCGCTGCACCTGCATGCCTACTTTCAATGACTGGTGCACCACGACACCCAGGTCTCGTTGCGTCTCCCCTTCTCCTAATCGGCCACCATTCAGATAATAGTCTGCTTTCCCGTTCTTGCCACCAAAGTGGACAACCTCACATTTATCCAGAAGTGCTTTGAAAGGCTGGCCCCTCTCACACATCAAATCCAGCATCACTGACTCACTGGACTCGTGTCAATGTGCCAACACATCCACAGAGGACGCCATCTCTCTGGCTCTTCGCACTGTCCTGACTCACCTGGAGAGACAGGGCACGTACGCGAGGATGCTACTCATTGACTCTAGCTCTGCCTTCAAACACGCTCATCCCCCACCAAGCTCGTCACCAAACTCCACCAGCTAGGCCTCGGCTTGCCGTTGTCATGATTAGAAGTAGAATTGGGCCATTCGGCCCATCAAGTTTACTCCGCCATTCAATCATGGCTGACCTATCTCTCTCTCCCAACCCCATTCTCCTGCCTTCTCCCCATAACCTCTGACACCTGTACTAATTCAGAATCTATCTATCTCTGCCTTACAAATATCCACCGACTTGCCCTCCACAGCCTTCTGTGGCAAAGAATCCCACAGATTCACCACCGTCTGACTAAAGAAATCTCTCCTCATCTCCTTCCTAAAGGACTCTCTGTCCTTTAATTCTGAGGCTATGACTAGTCCTAGACTCTCCCACTAGTGGAAACATCCTCTCCACATCCACTCTATTCAAGCCTTTCACTATTCTGTATGTTTCAATAGACAATAGGTGCAGGAGGAGGCCATTCGGCCCTTCGAGCCTGTATGCACCGCCATTCAATGTGATCATTGCTGATCATTCTCAATCAGTACCCCGTTCCTGCCTTCTCCCCATACCCCCTGACTCCGCTATCCTTAAGAGCTCTATCTAGTTCTCTCATGAATGTATTCAGAGAATTGGCCTCCACTGACCTCTGAGGCAGAGAATCCCACAGATTCAAACTCTCTTTTATTTATTTTTAAAAAATAAATGTTATTTAAGTTTTAACAGAAATCATACATGTTACATTTCATAGTAAGCAATAATAACTACATTATAAATTCGATTATACATGTATTGTTCTGTATTATCTCCCCCTCCCACCACCCCCCTTCCCCCCCACCCCCCCTGTTAAAAAGAAGGAAAAAGAAAAAGAAAAAGAAAGAGAGAAAGAAAGAAACCTGGAGTCCA
>NW_027601398.1:19609-29032 GCF_053455715.1 Rhinoraja longicauda
ATCCAAGTCATTAATGTATATTGTAAATAACTGCGGTCCCAGCACCGAGCATTGCGGTACCCCACTAGTTTCTGCCTGCCATTCTGAAAGGGACCCATTTATCCCCACTCTTTGCTTTCTGTCTGTCAACCAATTTTCTATCCATGTCAGGTGTTTGGGGTGGTGGGGTCAGGTATGAGATGGGGCTTTGGGTCAAATGTTGGGGTGTTAGTGGGTCAGATGTGTTGGGCGGTTGTGGGTCAGGTTTGTGGGGGAGTGGGGGTCAGGTGTGTGCGGACGCTGTGTGTCAGTTGGACAGGTGTGTGGGGGGTATGGGGGCCAGGTGTGTGATGGGGCTTTGGGTCAAATATTGGGCGGGTCAGTGGGTCAGATGTGTTGGGCGGCTGGGGGTCATGTTTGAGAGGGCCTGGGGTTAGGTGTGTGGGGGTATGTGGGTCAGGTGTGTGGGGGTCTGGGGGTCAGGTGTGTATTGGGAGCTCGGGGTCATGTAGGTGGGAGGATTGTGTTCCGGTTTTTGAGGGGCTCGGATTTATGTGTGTGGTGGGGCTCAGGGTCAGGTGTGTGGGGAGTCAGGGGATCAGCTGCTTGCGGGGCTGGGGTTCAGTTATTTGGGAGGGCTGGCGGTCAGGTGTGTGCGGGGCTGGGGATCAGGTGTGGCGGAGGGTGGGGATCAGGGGTGTGGGGAGCTGAGTGGGTCAGGTGTGTGGAGGGCTGAGGTCAGGTGTGTTGGGAGCTGGGAGTCAGGTATGTGGGGGGCTGAAGTGGTCAGGTGTGTGGGGAGGCTGTTGAACGTGGGTGGGAGGGGGCTGGGGGTCCGCTATGCGTGTGGGGGTCTGAGGGAACCACGTGCGTGGAGGCCTGGAATTCAGATGTGTGGGGAGGGGCAGGGGAGCTCAGGTGCGTTGGGGGTAAGGGATCAGGTGTGTGGTGGGCTGGAAGTCAGGTGTGTGTGGGGGGCGTAGGTGGTCAGGTGTGTGGAGGGCTGGGGTTCAAGTGTGTGCGGGGCTGGGGCTCATGTGTGTGGGGGGGCTGGGGACATGTGTCCGTGGGGCTGGGTGACAAGGTGGTCATTTGTGTGGGGAGCTGCGAGTCAGGTGTGTGAGGAGCTGAGGGGTCAGGTGTGTAGGGGCTGGGAGACAGATGTACGCGATCGGGATGTGGTTCAGGAGTGTTGGGCGTGGGGGTGGGGCGCACATGTGTGGGGGCTGGGTGTCATGTGTGTGTGTCTACTGGGGATCGGGGTCAGGTGTGTGAGATGTGGGGTTCCTGACCCCGATCCCCAGTAGACACACACACATGACACCCAGCCCCTACACACCTGATCCCTCAGCTCCTCACACACCTGTCTCGCAGCTCCCCACACCTTTCTCTTTTAGGTGTCTTCCTCATGGCGCGGGGTGCGGCTCGGCCGCGGAGTCTTCCATCGCCCGGTGCGGCTCGGCCGCGGGACCTAACATCGCCCGGTGCGGCCCGGCCGCTGGACTTAACAGTGCCCGGTGCGGCTCGGCAGCGGGGCCTAACATCGCCCGGTGCGGCTCGGCTGCGGGACTTTTCATCGCTGGTGCGGCTCGGCCGATGGACTTAACATCGCCCGGTGCGGCTTGGCCGCGGGTCCTTCCATCGCCCGGTGCGGCTCGGCCGCGGGACCTAACATCGCCCGGCGCGGCTCGGCCGCGGGACTTAGCTGCGCACGGCTCGGCCGCGGGGCCTTCCATCGCCCGGCTCGGCCGCGAGACGTTTCAGCGCCCGGTGCGACTCGGCCGCGGGGACTTCCATCCCCTTGCGGGGACTGTGCGGGTCGGTCGGGGACGAGCTGTCTGTCCGTGGGCGTGGGGAAGAGAGTGGAAGTTTTGTTGCCTCCATCACAGTGAGGGGGTGTTTGGAGTCACTGTGATGGACGTTAGTGTTGGGGTTATGTGTCTTGTGTTCTTTTTTTGTGTGACTGCTATGTAGTTTCGTTCGGTACCTTGGTACCGAATGACAAATAAAGCTCTGTTGACTGTTCAGTTGAGTGGGGGCTCTGGATCGGGTATGTGGGTTGACTGGGGGTCAGGTGTGTGAAGTCTGAGGGGGTCAGGTGTGTGAGGGGTGGGCTGGGAGTCAGGTGTGTGGGGGTGCTGATGGGGTCAGGTGTGTGGGGGGCTTGCAGTCAGCTATGGAGTCATAGAGTCATAGAGTCCTACAGCACAGAAAGAGGCCCTTCGGCCCATCGTGTCCGTGCCGCCCGTTACCAACCACATTCTAATGGGATTTTAATCCGATTTTCCCGCATTTGGACCGTAGCCCTGAATGTTCAACCTTCCACCAGTGGAAGAAGTTCCCCGCCATCTACCTTATCTATGCCCCTCATGATCTTGTACACCTCGATCATGTCCCCTCTCAGCCTTCTCTGCTCCAGGGAAAACAACCCCAGTCTGCTCAGTCTCTCCTCATAGCCGAGGCCCTTCATCCCTGTCAGCATCCTGGTGAATGTCCTCTGCACCCTCTCCAAAGCTATCACATCCTTTCTATAATTTGGTGACCAGAACTGTACACAATACTCCAGCTGTGGCTTCACCAGTGTTCTGTACAATTCCATCATTACCCCCCTACTTTTATATTCGATGCCCCGGCTAATGAAGACCAGTAACCAATATGCCTTTTTGACCACCCTGTCCACCTGTCCTGCTGCCGTCAAGGACTTGTGTACCTGTACTACAAGGTCGCTCTGTACCCCTTTCTTCCCTAGGATCCTTCCATTCATGGTGTACTCCCTCTCCAAGTTATTCCTGCCAAAGTGCATCACCTCGCACTTTTCAAGATTAAATTCCATCTGCCACGGCTCCGCCCATCTGACCATCTCATCTATATCTTCCTGCAGCTTGCAGATCCCTTCCTCGCTATTCACCACCCCCCCTAACTTTGCGTCATCTGCAAACTTGCTGATCATGCCCTGTACGTTGACATCCAGGTCATTAATGAAGATTACAATGTCGGGGGGGCTGGGGATAATTTGTGTGGGAGGCTGGGTGTCACCTATGTCGGGAGTCAGGTATTTGGGGGACAGGAGGTGTGGTCTGGGAATCAAGGGGTCAGGCGTGTGGTGGGACTGGGGGTCATGTGTGTGGGTGGCTGGGGTCATGTGTGTGGGGATTCAGGGGGTCAGGGTTCTGGGGCTGGGCGTCAGCTAATACGGGGCTGGGGTTCAGATATGTGGGAGGGCTGGGGATCAGGTGTGTGCGGCGCTGGAGTTCAGGTGTGTGCGGGGCTGGGGTTCTGGTGTGTGGGGGGCTGGTGTTCTGGTGTATGGGAGGGCTGGGGACAGGTGTCCGAGGGGCTGGGTAACAAGGCGGTCAGGTGTGTGGGTCACAGACGTGGGGGGGGTCTGGGGATCCGGTGTGTGGGGTCTCGGGTCTGTATTTTTGTGTGGGCAGCGGTCAGGTTCAGGTGTGTGGGGGGCTGGGGTCAGGTATACGGGGGGCTGTGTGTCAGGTGTGTGGGGGCTAGCGATCAGTAGGCAGGGGGCTGGAGGTCAGGTGTGTGCAGGGCTGGGGTTCGGGTGTTTGTTGGATCTGGGGATCAGGGGGTCATGTTTGTGGGACTCTGGGATCATGTGTATGGGGAATCAGGGTGTCAGGCGTGTGGGGGTGTGGGCGTCAGCTCTCTGGGGAGCTGTAGGTCAGCTGTGTGTGGGGTTGGGCGTCAGGATAGCGTGGGGGCTGGGATTCCGTTATGTGGGGGGTGTTGTGGGTCACGTATGTTGGGGGCTGGGGGGTCAGGTGTGTGCTAGGGTCATGTGGTCAGGTGTGTAGGGGGCGCTGCGGATCAGCTGTGTGGGGTATTGGGGGGTCAAGTGTATGTGGGGGCTGGGGTCACGTACGTGGGGGGCTGGGGGCCAGGTGTGTGCGGGGGTCAGGGGGTCAGTTGTGCGGGGAGGCTGGGGGTCAGGTGTGTGCGGAGGTCAGGGGGTCAGTTGTGCGGGGGGGCTGTGGGTCAGGTGTGTGCGGGGGCCAGGTGGTCAGTTGTGCGGGGGGGTTGGGGGTCAGTAGGTCAGTTGTGTTTGGGGGCTGGATGTCAGGTGTGTGGTGATGCTGCGGGTTAGGGGGCAGGTGTATGGTGGGGTGGGTGACTAGTGTGGGTTGGGGGTGGGAGGTCAGGTGTGTTATGGGGGTGGGGGTCAGGTTTCTGGGGGACTGGTGATCAGGGGGTCAGGTTTGTGGGGGTCTGGTGATCAAAGGGTCAGGTGTGTGTGGGGCTGGGGATCAGGTCGGTAGGGATGTGGGAGGACAGGGAGTTATGTGTGTGGTGGGCTGGGATCATGTGTGTGGCGAGTAAGGGGGTCAGGTGTGTGGGGGGCTGGGCATCAGCTGTGTGCGGGGCTGGGGTTCAGGCATGTCGGAGGGATGGGGGTCAGGTGTGTGCGGGGCTGGGGTTCAGGAGTGTCGGAGGGGTGGGGATCAGGTGTGTGACGGGGCTGGGTACAGGTGTCTGGTGGCTTGGTGACCAGGTGGTCAAGTGTGTGGTGGGGTTGAGATAAAGGGGTCAGGTGTGTGGTGAGCTAGGTTTCAGGTGCGTGAGGGGCTGTGGGTCAGGTGTGTGGGAGAGCGGGGAGACAGGAGTGTGGGTGTGTCTTGGGCTCCGGTATGTGTGTGGGGGGGTGTGAGTCACAGATGTGGGGGGGGGGGGGGGTTCTGGGGATCAGGTGTGTGGGGTGTCGGGTCTGTATTTTATTGTTGGCAGCGTGTCAGAGAGTCAGGTGTGCAGGGGAGCTGGGTGTCAGGTGTGTTGTGGGGCTGGGGGTCAGGTATGTCGTGGGGCTGGGGGTCAGCTATGTGGGGGTCTGGGGATCAGGGGGTTGGGCATCAGTTTCTCCGGTGTGTGGGGTCTGGTTGTCAGGTGTGTGTGGGGGGCTGTGATTCAGAAGTGGGGTGGTTGGGGCACGTATGTGGGGGGCTGGGTGTCATGTGTGTGTGGCTACTGGGGATCAGAGGTGTGTGGGGCCTGGAGTTCACGTGAGTGGGGGGCTTCGATCAGGTGTATGGGGGGGGCTGGGTGTCAGGTTTGTGGGGGGCTGGGGGGAAGCTATGTTGGTGGGGGGCTGATTGGTTCAGGTGTGTGGATGGCTGGGGTTCAGGTGTGTGCGGGGCTGGAGTTCAGGTGTGTGCGGTGCTGGTGTTCAAGTGTGTGGGGGGGTGGCTGGGGACAGGTGTACGGTGGGCTGGGTGGTCAGGTGTGTGTGTTACGCTGGGTGTCAGGTGTGTGGTGTGTTTAGGGGGTCAGGTGTGTGGGGATGGAAGTCAGGTATGCGGGGGTGGCTGAGGTTCAGGAGTGTGGGGGGGGGGCGGTGGCTGGGGTGAACGTCTCTGGTGGGCTGGGTGTCATGTGTGTGTGGCTAGTGGGGTATCAGGGATCAGGTATGTGGGGAGTGTGGTTCAGGTGCGGGGGCTCGGGGACACGTGTGTGTGGGGGGTTGAGGTCAGGTGTATGGGGGGCTCGGTGTCAGGAGTGGGAGGGCTCGGTGTCCGGTGTGTGGGGGTGGAAGTCAGGTGTGTACGGGGCTGGGTCAGGTGTGTGTGGGGGGCTAGGGGTCAGGTTTGTGGGGGGCTGGGGGGTCAGGTACATGGAGGACTGGAGATAAGGTGTGTGGGGGTCTGGGAATCAGGGGTTCAGGTGTGTGGGGGGACTGGTGGTCGTGTGTGGGGATTCAAGGCGTCAGGCGTGTGGGGGGGGGGGGCTGGGCGTCAGCTGTGTGCGGGGCTGGGGTTCAGCTGTGTGCGGGGCTGGGTTTCAGGTGTGTGCGGGGCGGGGGTTCAGGTGTGTGAGGGGCTGGCGTTCAGGTGTGTGCCCGGCTGGGGTTCATGTGTGAGAGGGCTGGGGTCAGGTGTATGGGGGGGGCTGGGTGTCAGGTGTGTGGGGGCTTGGGGTCAGTAGCCATGGGGATGGAGGTCAGGTGTGTGCGGGGGGTCTGGGGATCAGGGGAGTCATGTAACTGGGGGGCTGAGATCATGTGTGTGGGGTCAGTGGGTCAGGCGTGTGGGGGCAGGGCGTCAGCTGTGGGCGGGGCTGTGGGTCAGCTATGTGGGGATGGGCTGAGAAGGCCAGGTGTGTGAGAGAGCTGGGGTTCAGGTGTACCGGAGGTTGGAGGTCAGTTGAGCGGAGGGATGAAGGGGTCAGGTGTGTGGGGGGCTGGGAGTCGGGTGTGTGGTGGTCTGGGAATCAGATGTGTGGGGGGGTCTGGACGTCAGTTGTGTGGGGTGCTGAAGGGGTCAGGTGTATGGGGGGCTGGGAGTTAGGTGTGAGGGGGGCTGAGCGTGTCAGGTGTGTGGGGGGCTGGGTATCGGGTTTGTGGGGGGCTGGGGGTCAGCTATGTGGGGGCTCTGAGGGGGTCTGGTGAGTGGGGTGTTGGGGCTTAGGTGTTTGCGGGGCTGGAGTTCAGGTGTCTCGGAGTGGTGGGAGTCAGAAGTGGGGGGGGGGTAAGGCGATCAGGTGTGTGGGGGGCTGCGAGTCAGGTGTGTGGGGGGTGGGGGTCAGCTATGTGGGGGGTGCAGAGGGGGTCAGGTGTGTGGGGGGCTGGAGTTCAGGTGTACGCGAGGCTGGTGTTCAAGTGTGTGTGGAGGGGTGGTCAGGGGACAGGTGTCCCTGGGTCTGGATGACAAAGTTTTCAGGTGTGTGGGGGGCTGGGGGTCAGGTGTGTGGGGCGAGGTGAGTGGGTCAGGTTTGTGGGGAGGGCTGGGAGTCGTGTGTGTGGAGGGCTGGGGATCAGGCGTATGATTGGGTTGGGCGTCAGTTGCTCCGATGTGCGGGTGGGATGTTTGTCAGGTGTGTGGGGGACTGGGGTCAGGTATACAGGGGGCTGGAAGTCAGGTGTGTGCGGGACTGTGGTTCAGGTGTATGTGGGGGACAGGGGGTTCGGTTAGTGGGGGCGATGGGGATCAGGGGGTCAGATGTGTGGGGGTCAGGGAGTCAGGTGACTGAGGGGCTGGGGTCAAGTGTGTGTGGGGTCTGTGGGTCAGGTATGTGGGGACTGGAGGTGAGGTGCGTGTGGGGGTTGGGGTCGGGTGTGTGTGTGTGTGGGGGGGGCTGGCTGTCAGGTGCGTGGGGGGCCAGGACTCATGTGTGTGGGGGTCTGGGTGTCAGGTGTGTGGGGGTCTGTGGTTCAGGTGTGTGGGGTGCCTGCGGATCAGTTATGTGCGGGGGCTGTGGGTCAGTGGTTCAGGTGCGTGGGGGTGTGGGGGTCAGGTGTGTGATGGGGCTTTGGATCAAATTTGGGGGGGGGACAGGGGGTCAGATGTGTTGGGCGGCTCGGGAACAGGTTTGTGGGGAGCAGGGGGTCAGGTGTGCGGAGGTCTGACGCCAGGTGTGTTGGGGGCAGGGGGGACAGATTTATGGGGTCTGAGGGGGTAAGTTGTGTGTGGAGTTGGGCGTCAGCTGCGTATGGGGCTGGGGTTCATGTGTGTGGGAGGCCTGGGGGTCAGGTGTCTGCGGGGCTGGTGTCCATGTATGTCGGAGGGGTGAGGGTCAAGTGTGTGGGGGGCTGAGAGTGTCAGGTGTGTGGAGGGCTGACGTCAGGTGTGTTGGGGGCAGGTGTGTGGGGAGCTGATGGGGTCAGATGTGTGAGGGGCTGAGTGTCAATTGTGTGGGGGGGCTGAGGCGGTCAGTTGTGTGGAGGGCTGAGGTCTGGTGTGTAGGAAGCAGGGTGTCAGGTGTGTGGGGGCTGATGGGTTCAGGTTTGTGGGGCGCTGGGAGTCAGGTGTGTAGAGGGCTGCGATTCAGGTGTGTGGGGTAGGTGCTGTGGGGGTCAGATGTGTGGGGGTCTGGGGTTTAGGTATGTGCGGGGCTGGGGTTAGGTGTGGTGCGGCGTCTGACAGATGTCCAGGTGGGGGGTGGGTGACATGTTTGTCAGGTATGAGGAGTTGTCGGTCAGGTGTGTGGGGGGAAGGGTGTCAGGTTTGTGAGGGTGGGTGGGGGTCAGGGGGTCAGATGTGTAGGGGTCATGTATGAGCGGTCTGGTGGTGAGGTTTGTGTGTGGGTTGGAGACAGGTGTGTGTGGAGGGGCTGGCTGTCAGGTGCGTGGGGGTCAGGAATCAGGTGTGTGGGGAGCTGGGGTTCAGATGTGTGTGGGTCTGGGGGTCAGGTGTTTGTGGGGGGGGCTGCGGGTCAATTATGTGCGGGAACTGTTGGTCAGAGGGACAGGTGCGTGCAGAGTGTTGGGTTCAGGTGTGTGATGGGGCTTTGGGTCAAATTGTGGGGCGTCTGTGGGTCAGATGTGTTGGGCCGCTGGGGGTCAGGTTTGTGGGGGGCTGAAGGGTTAGGTGTGTGGTGGTCTGGGGATCAGGTGTGCATTAGGGTTAGGGTTAGGGTCACGTGTGTGGGGGTCTGGTGTTCAGGTGTGTTGGAGGGCTGGGGTTCAGGTGTGTGCGGGGCTGGGGTTCAGGCGTGCCGGAGGGGTGGGCGTCAGGTGTGTGAGGGGCTGAAGGGGTCAGGTGTGTGGACGGCTGATGACAGGTGTGTTGGGGGTAGCGAGTCAATTGTTTGGGGGGATCAGGGGGTCAAATGTGTTGGGGATTGGGCGTCAGCTGTGTGCGGGGCTGGGTTTGAGGTTTGGGAGGCCTAGGTGTCAGGTGTGTGCGGGGCTAGGGTTCAGGTGTGTCGGAGGTGTATGGGTCAGGTGTCTGGGTGGCTGAGGGGGTCACGTGTGTGGAGGGCTGACGTCAGGTGTGTTGGGGGCAGGTGTGTGGGGAGCTGATGGGGTCAGATGTTTGGGTTGGCTGGGTGTCAGTTTTGTGGGTTAGCTGGGTGTCGGGTGTGTGGGGGCTGGAGGGGTCAGGTGTGTGGGGGCTGGGATTCAGGTGTGTGGGGGGCTGAGGGGGGCAGGTGTGTGGGGGGCTTGTGTTCAGCCATGAGGGGTGGGGGGGGGGGCTGAGGAGCACAGGTGTGCATGGGGCTCGTGTTCAGATGTGTGCGGGGCTGGAGTTCAGGTGTTTCGGAGGGGTGGGTGTCAGTTGTGTCGGTTGGCTGGGTGTCGGGTGTGTGGGGGCGGGAGGTGTCAGGTGTGTGGCGGGCTGGGTGTCAGGTGTGTGGGGGCGGGAGGGGTCAGGTGTGTGGCGGGCTGGGAGTCAGGTGTGTGGGGGGCTGAGGGTGGCAGGTGTGTGGGGGGCTTGGGGTCAGCCATGAGGTGGGGCTGAGGGGGTCAGGTGTGCATGGAGCTCGTGTTCAGACGTGTGCGGGGCTGGAGTTCAGGTGTTTCGGACGGGTGGGAGTCAGGTGTGTGGGGGGCTGAAGGGGTCAGGTGTGTTGGGGGCTGGGTTTCAGGTGCGTGCTTTTCTGCAGTTCAGGTGTGTGGTGGGGCTAAAGGAAAGATGTCCGGGGGGTGTGGTTCAGGCGTGTGGGGGTGCGGCTGTGGGACACGTTTGTGGGGGGCTGTATGTCATGTGTGTGTGGTTA
>NW_027601398.1:29532-47955 GCF_053455715.1 Rhinoraja longicauda
AATTTTAAACCAAGACTCGAAATTTAAAACCGAGACACAATTTAAAATCAAAACCCGAAATTTTAAACCGCAACTCGAAATTTAATACCGCAACATGAAATTTAAAAATGCGACACAAAATTTAGAACCTCGACACAAAATTTAAAACCGCAACACAAAATTTAAAACCAAAACACGAAATTTTAAACCAAGACTCGAAATTTAAAACCTAGATGCGAAATTTAAAACCGCAACACAAAATTTAAAACCAAAACACGAAATTTTAACCCAAGACTCGAAATTTAAAACCGTGAGACGAAATTTTAAACCGCGACACAAAATTTTAAATCAAAACATGAAATTTTAAACCAAGACACAAAATTTTAAACCGCGACACAAAATTTTAAACCAAGACTCGAAATTTTAAACCAAGACTCGAAATTTAAAACCGAGACACAATTTAAAATCAAAACCCGAAATTTTAAACCGAGACTCGAAATTTAATACCGCAACATGAAATTTAAAACCGAGACACAAAATTTAAATACCGAGACCGGAAATTAAATACCGAGACACAAATTTAAAACCACGACACAAAATTTAAAACCGCGACACAAAATTTAAAACTGAGCCATGAAATTTAAAACCGAGACATGAACTTTAAAACAGACACAAATTTTAAAATCAAAACACAACATTTAAAACCGAACCGCAAAATTTTAAACCGAGACGCAAAATTTAACCCTAATTTAACCCTAACCCTAACCCTAACCCGAACCTGAACCCTCACCCTCACCCTCAAACCCTGACCCCCCGACCCAAAGCCCAACCCGAACCCGAAAACACAACATTTAAAACCACGACACAAAATTTAAATACCGAGACCTGAAATTAAATACCGAGACACAAATTTAAAACCACGACACAAAATTTAAAACCAAGACACAAAATTTAAAATCAAAACACAAAATTGAAAACCGATACGTGAAATTTAAAACCTAGACGCAAATTTGAAAACCAAGACACGGCATTTAAAACGGAGACCCAAAATTTTAAACTGAGACACGAACTTTAAAACCAAGCCACGAAATTTAAAACGGAGTCCCAAAATTTAAAACTGAGACACGAACTTTAAAACCGAGACACGAAATTTAAAACCAAGATGCAAAATTTAAAACCGAGACGCAAAATTTAAAACCAAGCAGCGAAATTTAAAACAGACACAAAATTTAAAAACGAGCAGCGAAATTCAAAACCCTAACCCTAACCCTAACCCTAATGCATAAACTCAAACTTGGGGTGGAACCTGACTGACTCCTAAAAATCGACAGAAGGGCAAGTGAAAAGGCGAACAGATTTGGACAAGGGTGATGAGACCGTGGGCCTGACTAAAGTGGCAGTATATGGCAAAAAGGAATCTCCAGGGGGAGATCATTAAGCGCCAGAGGGCATTTTGGCCTACTGTCCGACAAATCACAACCTAACCCTAACCCCAACCCCTAAACCCGAACCCGAACCCGACCCCCGACCCCGATACCCTAATACCCTAACACCCTGACGCCCTAACCCTAACCCTAGACTCTGACCCTGAAAACCGAGACCCTAAATTTAAATCCAAGACACCAAATTGAAAACCAATATGCGACATTTAAAACCGAGATGCGAAATTTTAAATCGAGACACGAAATTTAAAAACTAGACGCCATATTTAAATCCAAGACATGAAATTTAAAACCGAGACGTGAAATTTAAAACCGAGAGTCAAAATTTAAAACCGAGATGAGACATTTAAAACCATCATGCAAAATTTAAATCGAGCGCGAAATTTAAAACTGAGACATAAAAGTTAAAACCAAGACAAGAAATTTAAAACCGAGATGATTTAAAACCGAGACACAAAATTTAAAACCGATACATGAAATTTAAAACCGAGACGCAAAATTGAAAACCGTCACGCAAAATTTATAACCAAGCAGCGAAATTTAAAACCAAGGGAAAAAATTAAAACTCAAAATTTAAAACCGAGATGCAAATTGAAAACCGACACGAAATTTAAAACCGAGACATGAAATTTAAAACCGAGACGCAAAATTGAAAACCGAGATGCAAAATTTAAAACCAAGACACAAAATTTAAAATCAAAACACAAAATTGAAAACCGATACGTGAAATTTAAAACCTAGACGCAAATTTGAAAACCAAGACACGGCATTTAAAACGGAGACCCAAAATTTTAAACTGAGACACGAACTTTAAAACCAAGCCACGAAATTTAAAACGGAGTCCCAAAATTTAAAACTGAGACACGAACTTTAAAACCGAGACACGAAATTTAAAACCAAGATGCAAAATTTAAAACCGAGACGCAAAATTTAAAACCAAGCAGCGAAATTTAAAACAGACACAAAATTTAAAAACGAGCAGCGAAATTCAAAACCGAGAAAATTTAAAAGCAAAGCACAAAATAGAAAACTGAGACGCAAAATTGAAAACCGAGACACGTCATTTAAAACGGAGACACAAAATTTAAAACTGAGATACGAACTTTAAAACTGAGCCACGAAATTTAAAACAGAAGCAAATTTTTTCAGACACAAAATTTAAAACCAAGCAGTGAAATTTAAAACCGAGACACGACATTTGGAGACGCAACATTTAAAACCGAGACACAAAATTTAAAACCGAGATGCAAAATTGAAAACTGAGTCGCGACATTTAAAACGGAGACATGACATTTCAAACGGAGTTGTGACATTTCAAACGGAGTCGTGACATTGAGACACAAAATTTAAAACTGACACAAAATTTTAAACCAAGCTGTGAAATTTAAAACCGAGCCACGAAATTTAAACTGAAACGCAAAATTTAAAACCGAGACGTGAAATTTGGAGTCACGAAATTTAAAACCGAGACTCAAAATTTAAAACCAAGACACGAAATTTAAAACTGATACATGACATTTAAAAACCGAGACACAAAATTGAAAACAGAGCCACAACATTTTGAAACAAGCAGCAAAATTTAAAACCGAGATGCGGCATTTGGAGATGCGACATTTAAAACTGAGATGCCAAATTTAAAACCGAGGCCAAATTTAAAACCGAGAGGCCAAATTTAAAACCGAGGGGCCAAATTTAAAAGCGAGGCCAAATTTAAAACCAAGATGCCATATTTAAAAACGAGATGCGACATTTAAAAAAGAGGCGAAATTTTAAACCGAGACGCAAAATTGCATCTGTCCATCTGTCCATTTCTTCAGAGGTTGCCAAACTCCCCAAATTCCTCCAGCACTTATTTACTTATCTACTTATTTACTTGAATCGAGTGTTATTTACTCACGATTCAAGCAAGGGGTGGCATGGTGGCGCAGCTGTGGGGTTGCTGCTTTCCATACTTTATTAGCCAAGTATGTTTTGCAACATACGAGGAATTTCATTTGACTTAACAATCACACCAATAAAAAGCAACAGAACACACAAAATACATTTTAACATGAACATCCACCACAGTGGCTCCTCCACATTCCTCACTGTGATACAAGTTTAAAAAAAACGTCACTCTTCCCTTGTTTGTCCTCCCACGGTCGGGGGCCTCGAGCCTTCGTTGACGGGGCGATCTTGGCTCCCACAGCTGGCAGTCAGGCCCTCCGCGGCGGGGCGATCAAGCTCCCCGCGCCGGGCGATCGGACCTCGGGTCGGTGCTACTCCAACCTTCCTCGTTCTTTGGAGCTTCCCGACATCGGTCTCTACCCGAGACTGCGAGCTCCTCGATGTTGAAGTCCGTAGGCAGAGGTTGGAGCGTCGACCCCGGCATGGGATCGCAGGCTGTGGGTCTCAAAGTCATTCTCGAGCAAGGCCGCCAGCTCCATGATGTTAGGCCGCAGAGCGACTGGAGATACGATCTGGAAAACAAGGCAAGATATTGAAATAAGTTTCCCCTGAACCCCTCCACATAAAACAAAGAGAACATTAACACATACTTCAAAATACATGGGGCGCAACACGAGATGCAACACGAGGCGCAACATTCGGTACGACTCCAGCAATCAATCTTACAGGTTACCAGAATACATTGACTTCATCAACTGGCACAGCAACACCCCACCCAGCTAAACCAAACACTTCACACAAACAGTGTTCTGTGACTGTGCCACCTGCCGGTGTTTACCATGGGCATCAAACCCTGTACACCAACAAGAGCATCCAGGGTGTTCAGAATATCTGGTGAAAACACACCCATGACACAGACACTACTTTCAATTAAAACATCCTTTGAATTAAACCATCTCCAAACCATAATAACAATGATGGGGAAGAAGTTTGCCCCCAGCACCTGCCGACATTGGCAAATTGGGAAGAGACTGTCAGGGTTACCAGCAGATATTTCTAGCACCACATGACCCAGTCTTTGGAGACACTGGGTGGAAACTAATAGGAATTGCTCAGTCCTTCAGAGGAAGAAGAGGGGCTAGGAAATTGTGGCAATGCAGATGTGTCCAAATCTGAGATTTAAACAAACTGCAAAAACTACAGTACTTGCAAGGGCAGGATTAATAACGTAGTGAGACTTAGCGACAATATTAAACACTACTTTCACTGTAACAGGTCCAACTACCATTACTTTAACCGAGGAACATGGCTATGTCCAAAGACAAAGTGCTGGAGGCATTCAGCAGTTCAGGCACAATCTGCCTGACCGCAAGTGAAATGGACAGATGACATGTCAGATCAGGAACTTCCCTCAGACTGATGAAAGAGAGTGAAAAGAGGCAGAGGCACGCAGGACAAAGCCAGCAAGTAAATAGGTGGATAGGTGTGAGGTGATGAGCATACGGATGGAGTCAGTGCCAAAGGCTCAAGGTGAAAGGGACAAAATGCCAAATAAGGAGAGCACTGAGCGTACATCGGAAAGGAAAGGACCAGGGTTAGCGAGGTTAATGAGGTTAGTGAGGAATGTGCACACCAGGGTGGGGAGTGAAGGGAAAGTGGGGCTTTTCCTCGTCAATACGCTCATCTCCCATATTTCCCTTTTACCTCCCCACCCCACCTCGCTCTGGCTTTACTTTTCACAGCTCTTGTCCTTGTCCGACATGTTTTATCGCTTTCACCTTCAGCCTTTGTCACTTACTCTACCCATCTGCCCATCACCCACTCACCTGTCTCCACCCATCACCTGTCAGGCAGTGCCCCACCCCCACCTCATTTCCAGCTTTCTCCCGTATTCCAGTCTGAAGGATCCTTGCTCAATAAGTCATCTGTCCATTTCTTCAGAGGTTGCCAAACTCCCCAAGTTCCTCCAGCACTTATTTACTTATTTACTTGAATCGAGAGTCATTTACTCACGATGCAAGCATGGGGTGGCGTAGCTGTGGGGTTGCCGCTTTCCATACTTTATTAGCCAAGTATGTTTTGCAACATACGAGGAATTTCATTCGACTTAACAATCACACCAATAAAAAGCAACAGAACACACAAAATACATTTTAACATGAACATCCACCACAGTGGCTCCTCCACATTCCTCACTGTGATAGAAGTTTAAAAAAACGTCACTCTTCCCTTGTTTGTCCTCCCACGGTCGGGGGCCTCGAGCCTTCCGTTGACAGGGCGATCTTGGCTCCCACAGCTGGCAGTCAGGCCCTCCGCGGCGGGGCGATCAAGCTCCCCGCGCCGGGCGATCGGACCTCGGGTCGGTGCTACTCCAACCTTCCTCGTTCTTTGGAGCTTCCCGACATCGGTCTCTACCCGAGACTGCGAGCCCCTCGATGTTGAAGTCCGTAGGCAGAGGTTGGAGCGTCGACCCCGGCTTGGGATCGCAGGCTGTGGGTCTCAGTCATTCTCGAGCAAGGCCGCCAGCTCCATAATGTTAGGCCGCAGAGCGACGGGAGATACGATCTGGAAAACAAGGCACGATATTGAAATAAGTTTCCCCTGAACCCCTCCACATAAAACAAAGAGAACATTAACACATACTTCAAAATACATGGGGCGCAACACGAGATGCAACACGAGGCGCAACATTCGGTACGACTCCAGCAATCAATCTTACAGGTTACCAGAATACATTGACTTCATCAACTGGCACAGCAACACCCCACCCAGCTAAACCAAACACTTCACACAAACAGTGTTCTGTGACTGTGCCACCTGCCGGTGTTTACCATGGGCATCAAACCCTGTACACCAACAAGAGCATCCAGGGTGTTCAGAATATCTGGTGAAAACACACCCATGACACAGACACTACTTTCAATTAAAACATCCTTTGAATTAAACCATCTCCAAACCATAATAACAATGATGGGGAAGAAGTTTGCCCCCAGCACCTGCCGACATTGGCAAATTGGGAAGAGACTGTCAGGGTTACCAGCAGATATTTCTAGCACCACATGACCCAGTCTTTGGAGACACTGGGTGGAAACTAATAGGAATTGCTCAGTCCTTCAGAGGAAGAAGAGGGGCTAGGAAATTGTGGCAATGCAGATGTGTCCAAATCTGAGATTTAAACAAACTGCAAAAACTACAGTACTTGCAAGGGCAGGATTAATAACGTAGTGAGACTTAGCGACAATATTAAACTCTACTTTCACTGTAACAGGTCCAACTACCATTACTTTAACCGAGGAACATGGCTATGTCCAAAGACAAAGTGCTGGAGGCATTCAGCAGTTCAGGCACAATCTGCCTGACCGCAAGTGAAATGGACAGATGACATGTCAGATCAGGAACTTCCCTCAGACTGATGAAAGAGAGTGAAAAGAGGCAGAGGCACGCAGGACAAAGCCAGCAAGTAAATAGGTGGATAGGTGTGAGGGGTGATGAGCATACGGATGGAGTCAGTGCCAAAGGCTCAAGGTGAAAGGGACAAAATGCCAAATAAGGAGAGCACTGAGCGTACATCGGAAAGGAAAGGACCAGGGTTAGCGAGGTTAATGAGGTTAGTGAGGAATGTGCACACCAGGGTGGGGAGTGAAGGGAAAGTGGGGCTTTTCCTCGTCAATACGCTCATCTCCCATATTTCCCTTTTACCTCCCCACCCCACCTCGCTCTGGCTTTACTTTTCACAGCTCTTGTCCTTGTCCGACACGTTTTATCGCTTTCACCTTCAGCCTTTGTCACTTACTCTACCCATCTGCCCATCACCCACTCACCTGTATCCACCCATCACCTGTCAGGCAGTGCCCCACCCCCACCTCATTTCCAGCTTTCTCCCGTATTCCAGTCTGAAGGATCCTTGCTCAATAAGTCATCTGTCCATTTCTTCAGAGGTTGCCAAACTCCCCAAGTTCCTCCAGCACTTATTTAATTATTTACTTGAATCGAGTCATTTACTCACGATGCAAGCATGGGGTGGCGTAGCTGTGGGGTTGCCGCTTTCCATACTTTATTAGCCAAGTATGTTTTGCAACATACGAGGAATTTCATTCGACTTAACAATCACACCAATAAAAAGCAACAGAACACACAAAATACATTTTAACATGAACATCCACCACAGTGACTCCTCCACATTCCTCACTGTGATAGAAGTTTAAAAAAACGTCACTCTTCCCTTGTTTGTCCTCCCACGGTCGGGGGCCTCGAGCCTTCCGTTGACAGGGCGATCTTGGCTCCCACAGCTGGCAGTCAGGCCCTCCGCGGCGGGGCGATCAAGCTCCCCGCGCCGGGCGATCGGGCCTCGGGTCGGTGCTACTCCAACCTTCCTCGTTCTTTGGAGCTTCCCGACATCGGTCTCGACCCGAGACTGCGAGCCCCTCGATGTTGAAGTCCGTAGGCAGAGGTTGGAGCGTCGACCCCGGCATGGGATCGCAGGCTGTGGGTCTCAAAGTCATTCTCGAGCAAGGCCGCCAGCTCCATGATGTTAGGCCGCAGAGCGACTGGAGATACGATCTGGAAAACAAGGCAAGATATTGAAATAAGTTTCCCCTGAACCCCTCCACATAAAACAAAGAGAACATTAACACATACTTCAAAATACATGGGGCGCAACACGAGATGCAACACGAGGCGCAACATTCGGTACGACTCCAGCAATCAATCTTACAGGTTACCAGAATACATTGACTTCATCAACTGGCACAGCAACACCCCACCCAGCTAAACCAAACACTTCACACAAACAGTGTTCTGTGACTGTGCCACCTGCCGGTGTTTACCATGGGCATCAAACCCCGTACACCAACAAGAGCATCCAGGGTGTTCAGAAGATCTGGTGAAAACACACCCATGACACAGACACTACTTTCAATTAAAACATCCTTTGAATTAAACCATCTCCAAACCATAATAACAATGATGGGGAAGAAGTTTGCCCTCAGCACCTGCCGACATTGGCAAATTGGGAAGAGACTGTCAGGGTTACCAGCAGATATTTCTAGCACCACATGACCCAGTCTTTGGAGACACTGGGTGGAAACTAATAGGAATTGCTCAGTCCTTCAGAGGAAGAAGAGGGGCTAGGAAATTGTGGCAATGCAGATGTGTCCAAATCTGAGATTTAAACAAACTGCAAAAACTACAGTACTTGCAAGGGCAGGATTAATAACGTAGTGAGACTTAGCCACAATATTAAACTCTACTTTCACTGTAACAGGTCCAACTACCATTACTTTAACCGAGGAACATGGCTATGTCCAAAGACAAAGTGCTGGAGGCATTCAGCAGTTCAGGCACAATCTGCCTGACCGCAAGTGAAATGGACAGATGACATGTCAGATCAGGAACTTCCCTCAGACTGATGAAAGAGAGTGAAAAGAGGCAGAGGCACGCAGGACAAAGCCAGCAAGTAAATAGGTGGATAGGTGTGAGGGGTGATGAGCATACGGATGGAGTCAGTGCCAAAGGCTCAAGGTGAAAGGGACAAAATGCCAAATAAGGAGAGCACTGAGCGTACATCGGAAAGGAAAGGACCAGGGTTAGCGAGGTTAATGAGGTTAGTGAGGAATGTGCACACCAGGGTGGGGAGTGAAGGGAAAGTGGGGCTTTTCCTCGTCAATACGCTCATCTCCCATATTTCCCTTTTACCTCCCCACCCCACCTCGCTCTGGCTTTACTTTTCACAGCTCTTGTCCTTGTCCGACACGTTTTATCGCTTTCACCTTCAGCCTTTGTCACTTACTCTACCCATCTGCCCATCACCCACTCACCTGTATCCACCCATCACCTGTCAGGCAGTGCCCCACCCCCACCTCATTTCCAGCTTTCTCCCGTATTCCAGTCTGAAGGATCCTTGCTCAATAAGTCATCTGTCCATTTCTTCAGAGGTTGCCAAACTCCCCAAGTTCCTCCAGCACTTATTTACTTATTTACTTGAATCGAGAGTCATTTACTCACGATGCAAGCATGGGGTGGCGTAGCTGTGGGGTTGCCGCTTTCCATACTTTATTAGCCAAGTATGTTTTGCAACATACGAGGAATTTCATTCGACTTAACAATCACACCAATAAAAAGCAACAGAACACACAAAATACATTTTAACATGAACATCCACCACAGTGGCTCCTCCACATTCCTCACTGTGATACAAGTTTAAAAAAACGTCACTCTTCCCTTGTTTGTCCTCCCACGGTCGGGGGCCTCGAGCCTTCCGTTGACAGGGCGATCTTGGCTCCCACAGCTGGCAGTCAGGCCCTCCGCGGCGGGGCGATCAAGCTCCCCGCGCCGGGCGATCGGACCTCGGGTCGGTGCTACTCCAACCTTCCTCGTTCTTTGGAGCTTCCCGACATCGGTCTCTACCCGAGACTGCGAGCCCCTCGATGTTGAAGTCCGTAGGCAGAGGTTGGAGCGTCGACCCCGGCATGGGATCGCAGGCTGTGGGTCTCAGTCATTCTCGAGCAAGGCCGCCAGCTCCATAATGTTAGGCCGCAGAGCGACGGGAGATACGATCTTGAAAACAAGGCAAGATATTGAAATAAGTTTCCCCTGAAAGGGACAAAATGCCAAACAAGGAGAGCACTGCACATACATAAGAAAGGAAAGGACCGAGGCTAGCGATGTTAGCGCATACCAGGGTGGGCAGTGAAGGGGAAGAAGGGCTTTCCCTCGTCAGTACGCTCATCTCCCATCTCCATGTCCCATATTTCCCTTTTACCTTCCCACCCCACCTCACTCTGGCTTTACATTTCACAGCGCATGTCCTTGTCCGACATGTTCTATCACTTTCACCTTTTGTCACTTACTCCACCCATCTGCCTATCACCCACTCACATGTATTCACCCATCACCTGTCAGGCAGTGCCCCACCCAATTTCCAGCTTACTCCCGTATTCCACTCTGAAGGCTCCTGACCCAATAATTCACCTGTCCATGGACAATGGAGACCCATTGGATGTAGTGTACCTCAACGTTCAGAAAGCCTTTGATAAGGTCCCACATATGAGATTAGTGGGCAAAATTAGAGCACATGGTATTGGGTACTGACATTGATAGAAAATTTGTTGGCAGACAGGAAACAAAGAGTAGGGATTAACGGGTCCCTTTCAGAATGGTAGGCAGTGACTAGTGGGGTACCGCAAAGCTCGGTGCTGGGACTGCAGCTATTTACAATATAAATACCTGATGACACCTTCAAGGAACTATGTACCTTCACATCTCGATCCCTCTGCTCTACAACACTTCCCAGAGCCCTGCCATTCATTGTGTGGGCCCTGCCCATGTTAGACTTTTCAAAATGCAACATCTCATATGTCTCTGTATTAAATTACATCAACTACTCTTCAGCCCACCTGCTCAACCAATCAAGATCCTGCTGCAATTTTTCACATCCATCTTCACTATCTGCAATACCACCCACTTTGGTATCAAACTTGGTCATCTTAGTGTACAAACGTTTAGGACAAAGGGAAACTTAAAACTTTAAGCACAGCATATGTAAGGGAACAAACACATTGACCAGATTGAGCTGGAAGTTACTAGTGCAGTTAAACATTTTGGGTGATGAAAACACAAGGATGGCTGGGGAAGTTGTCCTACTGCTCAAACTAATAGCCCCAACATTCAAGGATTTTAAATGCAATCTGGCAGTCCATCAGCAGTTAAACATCACTATTTTCACCATGAACAGGCAATGAAACATTGCAAAGTGAAAACTCGCTAATTAAAACAAGCAAACAGAACACAAATAAATCAATATTAATATAGAACAAAGTAAAACAATCCATGCCTACACAAGGAGCAGCTTCAAGCCTCCCACATTTCGATATTCTCAAATTAACAAACACTTAAGACAGTAGCTGGGCAGACAGTGGAAATAATTGAGGGTAGAACAGTCCCTTTCCTCAACTCAGGCAGTTAAACCAAGGACATAATTTTATTACATATTACAAAAGCAACTCTTTCCCCTACATTTTACTGTTGGCATCAAAAGCCTGTCCACAAATTGTATTTGCCACACATGTCATTAAAACTCATTAAAAAAACTCCCAGCCTTGTGGTCAACAAAAGTGGCAACAGTAGGAAAATTCAGTTCATGAAAACTGTGATGAACAATGACCTTGTTGACTGCACAATAGAAGCTTAACACCTCCCTGGCATGTTGTTCATTACTCAAAGGCAAAAGGAATACCTAAATGCATCACAAAGCCCAGATCCAGGTCCAGTCTGATCAAGTGTATAGCATTCATCCAGCTGCAACATCAAGATCTGCTCAGCATCTTGGTAATGTTATAAACTTGTATTTTGTAAAGCAGAGAGGTTCATGTCTTTACCGCCCCAAAGCAAATGACCTGCTAAGTTACTATTCAGAAACACACCCAACCTTCAACATTGGAAAACAAAACTCTCGTACCTTCTGCCACTCCATGGCTCTGATAACAGCCAGTGCATCCATCTCTTCGCAGCTTTGGTTCTCCACAACTTAACCGACAGAGGCTCACTCGACAACTGACCAAAAATCTCCTTTTTAAGCACATGACAAACAAATTCCTATCACCTGTCAAATCCTTCCTTGTGACAATTAAGAGTAAACAAGCTATAATTATGACAATTAACACATTAACCATTGCCACACCAATGGTTAACAGTTTAGGTTGCACAACACTAGTCTTGCTAAACTAAATAGAATGCAGATCACTAATCCAAATCAATTTTAAACTTATTGGTGAACAAGGAACTGCAGGCACTGGTTTGAAAAAAAAGACACAAAGTGCAGTTGAGATAGCATCTCAAGGGAACATGGGTAGGTGCCATTTCAGGTCAGGACCCTTCTTCAGACTGATTGTTCGATTTTTACAAGAGAAAAACAATTTGATTTTCTAGATCTTGGCCCCAGTAGCGTGCCTGACATTGGCGACTTGCTCATCGCCAAAGAGGGAGTTGAAAAGCTTTTGTCTGAAGTGAACCCTGTAAAGCCTGTGGCCCAGACGGCAAACCCGCCAGAGTTTTGAAATCATGTTCTTCAAGCATTGCTCCAATCCTCCAGATATTATTCCAGAAATCAATTTCTACCGGAGAACTACGGAGTGATTGGCATAATGCAAACATCTCTCCAATTTACAAAACGAGCTCAAATCCAGCCAATTTTCATCCGGTATCCTTGACTCCAATGGTCTGCAAACTCTTTGAACATTTATGGTTGCGCTGGAGACGTCAGCGGCAGCTCTCTCAGTGTTGGTGGCACCCGCAGCACACCATGTTCCCATTGGAGTGGCTCGGCCCCCTGGTGGCTGACGCCTCCCTCTCTTGCGAGCCGGGCTCGCCCGCTTCGACCCCGGGTTCCATCCTGACCGTGCTTATTCCTCCTATTGAACTGTGATCAGCTGCCCTTTAAATGTGAGGTTATCCACTTTGCATAAATGTGAGGTTATCCACTTTGGCGGCAAGAACAGGAAAGCAGAGTATTACCTGAATGGTGACCGATTGGGAGAAGAGGAGATGCAACGTGACCTGGGTGTCATGGTGCACCAGTCATTGAAAGCAAGCATGCAGGTGCAGCAGGCAGTGAAGAAAGCGAATGGTATGTTGGCATTCATAGCAAGAAGATTTGAGTTTAGGAGCAGGGAGGTTCTGCTGCAGTTGTACAGGGCCTTGGTGAGACCGCACCTGGAGTATTGTGTGCAGTTTTGGTCTCCTAACCTGAGGAAAGACGTTCTTGCCTTAGAGGGAGTACAGAGAAGGTTCACCAGATTAATCCCTGGGATGGCGGGACTTGCATATGAGGAAAGACTGGATAGACTGGGCTTGTACTCGCTGAAATTTAGAAGACTGAGGGGGGATCTTATAGAAACATATAAAATTCTTAAGGGGTTGGAGAGGCTAGATGCGGGAAGATTGTTCCCGATGTTGGGGGAGTCCAGAACCAGGGGTCACAGCTTAAGGATAAGGGGGAAGTCTTTTAGGACCGAGATGAGAAAACATTTCTTCACACAGAGAGTGGTGAGTCTGTGGAATTCTCTGCCACAGAAGGTAGTTGAGGCCAGTTCATTGGTTATATTTAAGAGGGAGTTAGATGTGGCTCTTTTTGCTAAAGGGATCAGGGGGTATGGAGAGAAGGCAGGTACAGGCTACTGAGCTGGATGATCAGCCATGATCATATTGAATGGTGGTGCAGGCTCGAAGGGCCGAATGGCCTACTCCTGCACCTATTTTTTATGTTTCTATGTTTCTAAATGTCTCCCACATGCCAGATGTTGCCATCCCCCATATCCCCCAGCACCCAATCTACTCTCCCTGGCTCCTGCCTAATTATGTAATTTGTTTTCCCCAGGTTAGTACTTTCCATACTCCCTCCATAATGTTCGGGACAAAGACCCATCATTTATTGTTTTGCCTCTGTACTCCACAATTTGAGATTTGTAATAGAAAAAAAAATCACGAGTGGTTAAAGTGCACATTGTCAGATTTTATTAAAGGGTATTTTTATACATTGTGGTTTCACCATGTAGAAATTATTTTTTCTATTACAAATCTCAAATTGTGGAATACAGGGGCAAATAAATAAATGATGGGTCTTTGTCCCAAAAGTCAGGAGTTGTGATCACTATTGCTGAAATGCTATCCCATTGAAACACCAGGCACCAGTCCGCACTCACTTCCCAGTGCAAGGTCCACTACGGTCCCTACTTGGGTTGGACTCTCCACATGTTTTTAAAAATCCACTTGGATACAAGTAGAAAATTCTGCACCGCCTAGAGGTCCCAGTCAACATTGGGAAAGTTAAAGTCACCAATCACAATAACTGTATCTTTTGCATCTTTCTGTGATCTGACTACATCTATTCCTCTGTCTGTGGCTGGCTATTCGACCGAGAGTATCATCACATTAGACTGATTGCACCTTTCGTATTTGTGCTGCCCAGTTGACCGATTCCTGCCACACTTCTCCCCAGCACAATTCCAAAACTCGTTTGCTAATCCCAAATAGGAAGGCAATGCAGAGAATAGGCCTTGTGTGACAAAAGGCTCCAGTTTTTCCAATAAATTAACACCAAAGGAATGAAAAGCCCACTTTCAACACGGTCCCACTGTGGCAAGGACTGGCAAGAACAGATTTCTGTCTATATTCAGTCTATATTTGCCTATATTCAGTGACACAGGAGGCCTGCAGAACAACACCCGCCATCATGGTAACAGTTGCCATTTTATTTGGAGTGTAAAATGGGAAGACAAATTCTCCAAATATATCAGCAATTTGTGCGAGAGTACAGAGAATAAATAGCAATGGTGAAAGGTTTGATTAAAATGCACCAAGCCTTGGTCCATCTCCACAAACACAAGGTCGTCTTCAATGATGTTACACCTTTCAGCTTGGCCGATGTTGAGTCTAAACAAACTCAACTAATCTCCTGGAATTCTTTGAGGGTGTAACTAGGAAAATTGACAGGGGAGAGCCGGTGGATGTGGTGTACCTTGACTCTCAGAAAGCCTTCGACAAGGTTCGACATAGGAGATTAGTGGGCAAAATTAGAGCACATGGTATTGGAGGTAGGGTACTGACATGGATAGAAAATTGGTTGACAGACAGAAAGCAAAGAGTGGGGATAAATGGGTCCCTTTCAGAATGGCAGGCAATAACTGGTGGGGTACCACAAGGCTCGGTGCTGGGACTGCAGCTATTTACAATATACATTAATGACTTGGATGAAGGGATTAAAAGTACCATTAACAAAATTGCAGATGATACAAAGCTGGGTGGTAGTGTGAACTGTGAGGAAGATGCTATGAGGTTGCAGGGTGACTTGGACAGGTTGTGTGAGTGGGCGGAGGCATGGCAGATGCAGTTTAATGTGGATAAGTGTGAGGTTATCCACTTTGGTGGTAAGAATAGGAAGGCAGAGTATTATCTGAATGGTGTCAAGTTAGGAAAAGGGGACGTACAACGAGATCTGGGTGTCCTAGTGCATCAGTCACTGAAAGGAAGCATGCAGGTACAGCAGGCAGTAAAGAAAGCCAATGGAATGTTGGCCTTCATAACAAGGGGAGTTGAGTATAGCAGCAAAGAGGTCCTTCTGCAGAGTTGTACAGGGCCCTAGTGAGACCGCACCTGGAGTAGTGTGTGCAGTTCTGGTCTCCAAATTTGAGGAAGGATATTCTTGCTATTGAGGGCGTTCAGCGTAGGTTCACTAGGTTAATTCCAGGAATGGCGGGACTGTCATATGTTGAAAGACTGGAGCGGCTAGGCTTGTATACACTGGAATTTAGAAGGATGAGAGGGGATCTTATCGAAACGTATAAGATTATTAAGAGGTTGGACACGTTAGGGTTAGGGTTAGGGTTAGACCACCCCAAACAGTCCCCAAAAAACCCTAGGCACCCACCCTCAAACCCCAGCAAGGTAGACGGCACGTCAGAGGTGGCCCCTGTGCCACCCCCCAAAGCTAACCCTAACACGGAACGGCACTGGATCACCCCAAACAGCCCCAAAAAGACCCTTGGCACCTACCCTCAACTCAACAAGGATAGGAAATAACCCCCACCCACAGAATCTAACCCTAACATCGGGTTGCATAGGACCTCCCCAAACAACCCAAAAGACCCCCAAAAGAGGATCTTAAACCTTTGTAAATAGATGATCCATCCGAGTACCCTCTAGACCCAGAGACCCCCCACCCCATTACACCTGGAACACACCTAGCTCCCCCAGAAAAGACAGACAATTGAAGGGAGTGATAGGACCCTTGCACACTCACAACATGATACCCACTCCCACCTCAGACAACCCCCCCCCCCCACCACCACACAACGGCCACTAGCTCCACACAAACCAGGTACAGGTTTGCAAAGCCCACTCACTCACAACAAAGACTTGCAGAACATGATAAAGACAGGAGGCCAGAGGAATGCTGAAAACATTAACAGCAGATAAAACAGCAGGAGGCCAGGAACACAAACAATCAAACACAAAGAATAGGGATGACATCAACAGTCCCAACCAAAGTGACCTGTCCCAAGTCAGCAGATGGGATGGACATACCCAGAAAGGGAGGGATTTTCAACCCACCCTTTAAAACTCCCCACCGACCAGTAGTAGTTATTGATTTTTCCCTGATGAAGCTACAGCAAGAGCGAAACTGGAGGGTTGTTACCCAGTCACCGGTCCCAGGACTCAGCACATGGGAGGAGTAAATCCAGAAAGGTAGGGACATCAACCTACCCTTTAAAACCCCTTATCGGCTAGAAGTTGAGTAGAGCTGCGAGTTGAGCTGCAAGATTAAAACAGGAGGGTATGGAACTGAGGGGGGTGTACCTGGGACGCCAGGTTTCACCGTTGAGCCCTCTGGAGACGTTGTGGGCTTATCAATGAAACGTCGAGGAAGGAGGGTACCCACCTGATGACCCCCAATGACGTACCTACCCTACCTTTCACCAGGGAAAAGTTCAGCAAGTGGTCTCCGCAAGCCGGAAAAAACCAAAGACTTGTGGAGCACCTGGGTGTAAACTGTACTAGAGATATTTGATGTTTATAGTTTACTGCACTAGTATTGCATTGTAGAAACTGTACTAGAGATACTTGATGTTTATAGTTTACTGCAGTAGTATTGCATTGTACTAGAGATACTTGATGTTTATAGTTTACTGCAGTAGTATTGCATTGTACTAGAGATATTTGATGTTTATAGTTTACTGCAGTAGTATTGCATTGTACTAACTGAGCCAGAAATGAGTAATTACATGCAGAGGGGAGGGGGATGAGTGTGATTGTTTAACAACAGTATTAATGTGAATCATGACCAGCACAGGAGTCAACCGAGACCGAGAGATTCCTTTGCAGTCGCAGGCAGAGTTATTTATAAAGTGGCCCAGACTATGCACCACCTGAGGGTTCTGCAAGAACAGAGCTGACCCCATAAGGGCATCAGGAAGCAGGGTAAGATATTGATAACAAGTCCCAGACTCTGCACCACCTAAGGGTTCTGCAAGAACAGAGCCGACCCCATAAGGGCATCAGGAAGTAGGTTAAGATATTGATAACAAGGCCCAGACTCTGCACCACCTGAGGGTTCTGCAAGAACAGAGCCGACCCCATAAGGGCACCAGGAAGCAGGGCAAGATATTGATAACAAGGCCCAGACTCTGCACCACCTGAGGTTTCTGCAAGAACAGAGCCGACCCCATAAGGGCATCAGGAAGCAGGTTAAGATATTGATAACAAGGCCCAGACTCTGCACCACCTGAGGGTTCTGCAAGAACAGAGCCAACCCCATAAGGGCACCAGGAAGCAGGGCAAGATATTGATAACAAGGCCCAGACTCTGCACCACCTGAGGATTCTGCAAGAACAAAGCCGACCACATAAGGGTATCAGGAGGCAGGGTGAGATAATGACACAATTTGTAAAACCGACAAATCCCACCCAGGAAACATTGCAAAAATTGGCCTCTAATGCTGGAACATGGGTAAAGCCAAACAAACACGACACATTTTAAATGAACATTACCAAAACAGCCTGTGATATGCCCATGACAAAGGATAGGCCGAACCTCACCAAAAAAGAGAGGGAGACCATGGCAGAGCTGAGGGATAAAAATGAGATTGTGATAAAACCAGCAGACAAGGGGAGCAGTAGGGATACAAATTAATGTCAATATGGGGCCTGCTCCCACTGGGTAATAGACAAAAACATAGAACAGGGTGACAGGAGAGACTGGATAGCACAGAGGATAACCTGTGAGCAAAACAATGGGGTGTATGCAGTTTAATGTAAGGAGTGTAACTTACTGTACATAGGCGAAACAGCTAACAGCCTCAGAGTCAGCCTGACAGGACACCTCAGCAACACATAAAGTCCATACCCAGTAGTTGACACTCCCAGCAGCACGGGACCCAGTCCCTAGAGATCATGGGCCTAGAAACAAACATAAATTGGTCAACCGGGTGTAGGAAGAGGGCAGAGGGGATATGGATTGAAGCATTAGACGCGAGAGGCCAAGGGCCTCAACCAAGCATAAACTCAAACTTAGGGTGGACCCTGACTGACTCCTAAAAATCTACAGAAGGGCAAGTGCAAAGGTC